>NW_016875619.1:0-391 GCF_001698545.2 Rhinopithecus bieti
CTGACAAAAAGAAGCAATGGGGAAAGGATTCCCTATTTAATAAGTGGTGCTGGAAAACTGACTAGTGATATGCAGAAAAGAAACTAGACTCCTTCTTTATACCTTATACAAAATTAAGATGGATGAAAGACTTAAATATAAAACCTAAAACCATAAAACCCTAGAAGAAAACCTAAGCAATACCATTCAGGACATAGGCATGAGCAAAGACTATGACTAAAACACCAAAAACAATTACAACAAAAGCCAAAATTGACAAATGGGATCTAATTAAATGAAAGAGCTTCTGCACAGCAAAAGAAACTATCATCAGAGTGAACAGCAACCTACAGAATGGGAGAAAATTTTTGCAATCTATCCATCTGACAAAGGTATAGTATCAAGAATCTAG
>NW_016875620.1:0-1005 GCF_001698545.2 Rhinopithecus bieti
CAAAGGAAGATATAAAGAAGTCAGTTAGGGATGATCTAAAAGCCTCCTTCCTAATAGTGTCGTCTACTTTTGTGTTACACACATGCTTTACATAATTGACCTTAATCTTCAGCTTTTATTTTACAGATGAAGAAACGAGGCAGAAAGCACTAACTTGATCAAGGCCACAGTTGCTAAGTTGACAGAGACAGGCCTAGAATGCCAGATTTGTCTGGTACCAGTCCTCTTTCCTATCCTCCTTCAGATTCTTTGGAATTTAAAGCCTCCGGCAACCACACATAATTCTATTTCATCCCCCTTCCCTCAACCTTTAGACTGTGATGGGCTGAAGAGTCTGAAGTACACTAGGAGTCAAGAGCAGATCCAAGGGAAATTTTCCCGTTGAGGCAGAAGCTACAAGATGAACCAAAAAAACTAATTCAGTGATGTTTTTCAACCCTTAGGCCATGGACCCCTTTGAGAAACATATACAAATGGATCCTAGAAATATGCACACACAGCCAGGCTCGGTGGCTCACGCCCATAATCCCAGCACTTTGGGAGGCCAAGGTGGCTGGATCATGAAGTCAGGAGTTCGAGACCAGCCTGACCAACGTGGTGAAACCCCGTCTCTACTAAAAATACAAAAATTAGCCGGGTGTGTTGGTGCGTGCCTGTAATCCCAGCTACTCAGGGATCAGGAAGCTGAGACAGTATCACTTGAACTCGGGAGGTGGAGATTGCTGGGAACCAAGATCACACCACTGCACTCCAGCCTAGTGACAGAGACTCAGTCTCAAAAAAAAAAAAAAAAAAGCACATACATTTTTATATAATACTTTTAAATAGCACCCCTCCCTCCAATCTCATCAGTGGGCCCAAAGATCCATAGACCACACCTTACACATATATATTCTGTTATGAGGACCTAAAAAGATATAATAGGGTTTGATTTGATGAACAATCTAGTGGCCTTAGAATAGGGGTGATTAAATAGCAATAGAAGGGCTATTTTCCAAACTAGAT
>NW_016875622.1:0-718 GCF_001698545.2 Rhinopithecus bieti
TTCAGCCCCTTCCTCCAGCCAGGGAAGGCTGCCTCCTAGGGCTGCGCTTCTGTTCCCTCACAGGGCACTGTAGGGCTGCCTGCTCCCTCAGCTAAATAACCGGCACCATGCTCAGAGGAGTAAGAGCTCCAGTTATGCGCTTGGTCCCAGTTATTCTCTCCTGTCCCAGCTTTCCTTTTCTGGCTTTGATTGAAATTAATAGCGACCCAGGGGTTCGGAGATGATTCAGCTTTGACCCTCCCTGAGAGTGTGTGAATTTAGTGGACAGAGGGCCTATGGTAAGCCTAAAATCCAAGATGTAATAACAGAGGCAAAAATAGATGAGAAAGCCAAAATACTCAAGCCTGGACACCCTCTTTGAGTCAAGTTAATAACAATGTGCACGCCATAGACAGTCTTCTATTTTTCCCTTCAGATTCATTCTCTAGTCTTTTTTAGCCAGCTCTGTGCCCTGAGAGGCGGACCCACCTGGACTGCATCACTGGGCTCCCTTACTTCCCCACTTCTAGTGGGTTCAACACATGTGGAGGGGTGCTGGTCCTGACAAGAAGTTGGTGAGACAGTGAGGAAGGGGTGCTTATTTCCCTGGCTCCCCCACTGCCACATAGCCACAGGTTGGCTTTTCTTCTAGCGAAAGCTATGGCTCCTGTCAAGGACTCACACAACCCAGTTCTCCCTCAAGGGTTTAGCAACCACCCCTACTCTTTCCTCCTTCAAG
>NW_016875623.1:0-1413 GCF_001698545.2 Rhinopithecus bieti
AGGTAAGGAGGAAGATCTATCAAGCAAATGGAATACAACAAAAAGCAGGGGTTGCAATCCCAGTCTCTGATAAAACAGGCTTTCAACCAACAAAGATCAGAAGAGACAAAGAAGGCATTACATAATGGTAAAGGGATCAATTCAACAAGAAGAGCTAATGATTCTAAATATATAGCACCCAATGCAGGAACACCCAGATTCATAAAGCAAGTCCTTAGAGACCTACAAAAAGACTTATACTCCCACACAATAATAATGGGACACTTTAACACTGCACTGTCAACATTAGACAGATCTAGAAGACAGAAAGTTAAAAAGGACATCCAGGACTTGAATTCAGCTCTGCACCAGGCAGACCTAATAGACATCTACAGAACTCTCCACCGCAAATCAACAGAATATGCATTCTTCTCAGCACCACATCGCACTTATTCCAAAGTTGACCACATAGTTGGAAGTAAAGCACTCCTCAGCAAATGTAAAAATACAGAAACTATAACAAACTGTCTCTCAGACCACATTGCAAACAAATTAGAACTCAGGATTAAGAAATTCACTCAAAACTGCTCGGCTACATGGAAACTGAACAACCTGCTCCTGAATCTGCTGGGTACACAATGAAATGAAGGCAGAAATAAAGATGTTCTTAAACCAATGAGAAAAAAGATGAAACATACCAGAATCTTTGGGACACATTTAAAGCCTTGTGAAGAGGGAAATTTATAGCACTAAATGCCCACAAGAGAAAACAGGAAAGATCCAAAATTGATACCCTAACATCACAATTAAAAGAACTAGAGAAGCAAGAGCAAACACATTCATAAGCTAGAGAACACAAGAAATAACTAAGATCAGAGCAGAACTAAAGGAGATAGAGGCACAAGAAACTTTCAAAAAAATCAATGAATCCAGGAGCTGGATTTTTGAAAAGACCAACAAAATTGATAGATGGTTAGCAAGACTAATAAAGAAGAAAAGAGAGAAGAATCAAGTAGACACAATAAAAAATGAGAAAGGGGATATCACCACTGATCCCACAGAAATACAAACTACCATCAGAGAATACTATAAACACCTCTTTGCAAATAAACTAGAAAATCTAGAAGAAATGGACAAATTCCTGTACATGTACACCCTCCCAAGACTAAATCAGGAAGAAGGAACCAGGAAGACTAAACCAGAAATCCATGAATAGACTAAAAACAGGCTCTGAAATTGAGGTAACAATTAATACCCTACCAACCAAAAAAATTCGAGGACCAGAAGGATTCACAGCCGAATTCTACCAGAGGTACAAACAGGAGCTGGTGCCATTCCTTCTGAAAATGTTCCAATCAATAGAAAAAGAGAGAATCCTCCCTAACTCATTTTACGAGGCCAGCATCATCCTGATACCAAAGCCTGGCAGATACA
>NW_016875623.1:5242-6795 GCF_001698545.2 Rhinopithecus bieti
AATAAATAAATAAATAAATAAATACAGGAATAGCAGCACTTAAAATGGATATTTTCACTGGCTCAGTGCAGAATGATCAGACAAAAACACCTAGCTCCTGGTTTTCACACAATGTCCCAACATTCTCTGATGCTGCCTTTAGGATGAGTCGTCAAATAGCTGGAACAGGTGATTAGTAGTTCTCTGGGAGCCTCAACGGTCATGTAGGCACTTTCACAACTTCTTTAATGTTCTCAATACAGAAATAAAGTCAATCCTCTAGCTAGCCAGCTTGTCTCTGAGAGTAGATGGAGGTTAGTTAGCATTTGCTAGGCCCCTGGGGGTAACAGAGAGCAAACCAATGGGTTGAAAAATTGTACTGTCTAAAGAAGTGTGCAGACGTTTGCATAGATTCTGTCTGTGGTTTAGTGCACAGTTAATAGACTCCACTTCCCATCTTCTTCCTAATGATAGAAGAAATTGAAACTCACATGTAACAAATCAAATTTTTCAACTGCATAATGAGGAAATGGCGTCTATCTCACTTGTCTCAGGGCATGAGATAACTTGGTGCATCCAAATTTCCGAGAGATCACTAAGAACAACAACAACAACAACAACAACAACAACAACAACAACAACAAAATGCAGTTTGGACAAGTACAAAGGTTTGAGAGGTGCGTAGAATCACTGGATAGGCTGATTGTTGAAGTCTGTCTTCTACAAAAGGCTTGTCGTCAAGACAATGAGAGGGGATTGTTTTATCCAATACACAGAGTCAAAATAAATGAAGAAATAAAATATGTCCAAAAAAAAAAAAAAAAAAAACCCAAGATAAATCCTCCCAAAATCAACCTTAAACAACCAACTGGGTGAAGTTAGACATCCAAGGGAAGTTAAAACAAATCTTGAGATTAAAAATATATATATATTAAAATGTCTGGCATGCAGCAAAAGCAGTTCCAAAAGGGAAGCTTATAGCAATAAATGCCTACACTTAAGAAGAAAATAATACATATCAGATAAACAACTTAACTTTCCACCTCAAGAAACTAGAAAAAAACACTCAAAGTTAGTAGAAGGAAAAGAATAATAATGAGACTATAAATAAATCAAACAGAAAATAGGAAAAACTATGAAATAACACTCATATGTTGTAGCTAAAATAGTTGTTCTCATGAAGGAAGAACAAAATGATGATTATCGGAGTCTGGGAATGGTGGGAACGAGAATAAAGAGGGGTTAGTTAATGGGTACAAGCATACAGTTAGACAAAAGCACCAAGTTCTAGTGTTTGATAGCACAATAGTGTGACTATAGTTAATGATTCTTTATTACGTATGTCAAAATCTAGAAGATATTTAAAATATCTCTAACACAAATAAATGATAGATGATAGATATCTTAAACTTATTTGATAATTACACATTGTATGCATGCCTTAAAATATTACATATACCCCATAGGTATGTACAATCACTACGTTTCAATTTAAAAATCTGTAGAAAGAAATTTACAAACTTACAGGGTTTTTGTTGTAAAAATATAAGCAAAAATGACAAACCTTTAGCTAT
>NW_016875624.1:0-1497 GCF_001698545.2 Rhinopithecus bieti
CCCAGGACCAGACAAATTCACAGCTGAATTCTACCAGAGGTAGAAAGAGGAGCTGGTACCATTCCTTCTTAAACCATTTCAAATAATTGAAAAGAGGGGACTCCTCACTAATTCATTTTATGAGGCCAGCATCATTCTGATACCAAAACCTGACAGAGATGCAACAACAGCAAAAAGACTTCAGGCCAACATCCCAGATGAGCATTGAAGGAAAAACCTTCAATAAAATACTGGCAAACTGAATTCAGCAGCACATTAACAAGCTTATCTACCATGATTGAAGTTGACTTCATCCCTGGGATGCAAGGCTGGTTCAACATAAGCAGATCAATAAACATAATCCATCACATAAACAGAACCAATGTCAAAAACCACGTGATTATCTCAATAGATGCAGAAAAGGCCTTTGATAAAATTCAACGTCCCTTCATGTTAAAAACTCTCAATAAATGAGGTATTGATGGAACATACCTCAAAATAATGAGAGCTGTTTATGGCAAATCCACAACCAATATCATATTAAATGGGCAAAAGCTGAAAGCATTCCCTTTGAAAACCAGCACAAGACAAGGATGCCCTCTCTCACCACTCTGTTCAACAGTGTTGGAAGTTCTGGACAGGACAATCAGGCAAGAGAAAGGAATAAAGGGTATTCAAATAGGAAGAGAGGAAGTCAAATTGTTTCTCTTTGCAGACGACATGATTCTGTATTTAGAAAACCCCACCGTCTCAGCCCAAAAACTCCTTAAGCTGATAAGCAACTTCAGCAAAGTCTCAGGATACAAAATCAATGTGCAAAAATCACAAGCATTCCTATACACCAACAATAGACAAGCAGAGAGCCAAATCATGAATGAACTCCCATTGCTACAAAGAGAATAAAATACCCAGGAAAACAGCTAACAAGGAACATAAAGAACCTCTTCAAGGAGAACTACAAACCATTCCTCAAGGAAATAAAAGAGGACACAAACAAATAGAAAAACATCCCATGCTCATGGATAGGAAGAATCGATATTGTGAAAATGGCCATATTGCCCAAAGTAATTTAAAGATTCAACGCTATTCCCATCAAACTACTATTGACATTCTTTACAGAATTAGAAAAAACTACTTTAAATTACATATGGAACAACAACAACAAAAAAGCCCGTATAGCCAAGACAATCCTAAGCAAAAAGAACAAAGCTGGAGGCATCATGCTACCTGACTTCAAACTATACTGTAAGGCTACAGTAACCAAAACACCATGGTACTGGTACCAAAACAGACATATTGACCAATGGAACAGAACAGAGACCTCAGAAATAACACCACACATCTACAACCATCTGATCTTCGACAACCCTGACAAAAACAGGCAATAGAGAAAGGATTCCCTATTTAATAAATGGTTCTGGGAAAACAGCTAGCCATATGCAGAAAACTGAAACCAAACCTTTTCCTTACACCTTATTCAAAAATTCACTCAAGATGGATTAAATACTTAAATGTAAA
>NW_016875625.1:0-1497 GCF_001698545.2 Rhinopithecus bieti
TCAGATAGCTTGATGCCTCCAGCTTTGTTCTTTTTGCTTACGATTGTCTTGGCACAGCGGGCTGTTTTTTGGTTCCATGTGAAGTTTAAAGTAGTTTTTTCCAATTCTGTGAAGAAACTCAGTGGTAGCTTGATGGGGATGGCTTGAATCTATAAATTACCTTGGGCAGTATGGCCATTTTCATATTGATTCTTTCTATCCATGAGGATGGAATGTGCTTCCATTTGTTTGTTTCCTCTTTTATTTCGTTGAGCAGTGCTTTGTAGTTCTCCTTGAAGAGGTCCTTCACATCCTTTATAAGTTGGATTCCTAGGTATTTTATTCTCTTTGTAGCAATTGTGAATGGGAGTTCACTCATGATTTGGCTCTCTGTTGATCTGTTATTGGTGTATAAGAATGCTTGTAATTTTTGCACATTGATTTTGTATCCTGAGACTTTGCTGAAGTTGCTTATCAGCTTAAGGAGATTTGTGGCTGAAATAATGGGGTTTTCTAAATATACAATCATGTCATCTGCAAACACGGATAATTTGACTTCCTCTTTTCCTAATTGAATATAATTTATTTCTTTCTCTTGCCTGATTGCCCTGGCTGGAACTTCCACCACTATACTGAATAGGAGTGCTGAGAGAGGGCATCCCTGTCTTGTGCCAGTTTTCAAAGGGAATGCTTTCAGTTTTTGCCCATTCAGTATGAGACTGGCTGTGGGTTTGTCATAAATAGCTCTTATTATTTTAAGAGACGTTCAATCAATAACTAGTTTATTGAGAGTGTTTAGCATGAAGGGCTATTGAATTTTGTCGAAGGCCTTTTCTGCATCTATTGAGATAATCATGTGGTTTTTTCTTTGTTTCTGTTTAAGTGATGGATTATGTTTCTTGATTTGTGTATGTTGAACCATCCTTGCATTCCAGGGCTGAAGCCAACTTGATTGTGGTGGATTAGCTTTTTGTTGTGCTGCTGAAATTGTTTTGCCCATATTTTATTGAGGATTTTTTCATCTATGTTCATCAGGGATATTTGTCTGAAATTCTCTTTTTTTGTTGTGTCTCTGCCAGGCTTTGGTATCAGGATGATGTTGGCCTCACAAAATGAGTTAGGGAGGATTCCCTCTTTTTCTATTGATTAGAATAGTTTCAGAAGGAATGGAACCAGCTCCTCTTTGTACCTCTGGTAGAATTCCACTGTGAATCCGTCTGATACTGGACTTTTTTTGGTTGGTAGGCTATTAATTATTGCCTCAATTTCAGAGTCTGTTATTGGTCTGTTCAGAGATTCAACTTCTTCCTGGTTTAGTCTTGGGAGGCTGTATGTGTCCAGGAATTTATCCATTTCTTCTAGATTTTCTAGTTTATTTGCGTAGAAGTGTTCTGTGATGGTAGTTTGTATTTCTGTGGGATTGGTGGTGATATCCACTTTATCATTTTTTTATTGTGTCTATTTGATTCTTCTCTCTTTCCTTCTTTATTGGTCTTGCTAGTGGTCTATCAATTTCGT
>NW_016875626.1:0-426 GCF_001698545.2 Rhinopithecus bieti
ATATAATCGATATAGGTACAAAATAAGGCATAACGGATTTGAGTGTAAAGCACAGACAAAATAGATATAATAGATATAGCTATAAAATATAGGCATCAAAGTAGAGGTATAAAATATAGACATAACAGATATAAAGACGTAGATATAAAATACAGACATTATAGATAAAGGTATAAAATACACACATAAAAAATATAATAGATATAGGTATAAAGTATAGACATAATAGATATAGTAGATATAGGTACAAATATAGACATAATAGATATAATAGATATAGGTATAAAATATAGGCATAATAGATATAATAAAAATAGGTATAAAATGTAGATAGATATAGATACACGTATAAAATATAGATATAATAGATATAATTATAATACATAAATATAACAGATATAATAGATATCGGTATAAAATATAGAT
>NW_016875627.1:0-2411 GCF_001698545.2 Rhinopithecus bieti
TAAAAGTCCTAGCCAGAATAATCAGGCAAGAGAAAGAAATAAAAGGCATCCAAACAGGAAGAGAAGAAATTAAACTATCTCTCTTCCCAGATGATATGATTCTATACCTAGAAAACTCATAATCTCTTCCCAAAGGCTTCTAAATCTAATAAACAACTTCAGCAAAGTTTCAGGATACAAAATCAATGCTAAAAACTTAATAGCATTTCTATACACCAACAACATCCAACTAAGAGCTAAATCAATAGCACAATCCCATTCACAACAGCCCTAAAAAATAAAATACCTAGGAATACAGCTAACCAGGAAGGTGAAAGATCTCTACAACAAAAATTACAAAACACTGATGAAAGAAACCAGAGATGACAAAACAAATGGAAAACTTTCTATGTTCTTGGATAGGAAGAATCAATATTTTAACATGGCCATACTTCCCAAAGTAATGTACAGAATCAATACTGTTCATATCAAAATACCAACGACATTTTTCACAGAATTAGAATAAACTATTCTAAAATTCATGTGGAACCAAAAAAGCCCCAATAGCCAAAGCAATCCCAAGCAAAAACAACAAAGATGGAGGCATCACATTACCTGACTTTATACTACAAGCCTACAGTAACCAAAACAGCATGGTACTGGTACAAAAATAGACACACAGATGAATAGGACAGATGAGACAACCCAGAAATAAAGTCGCACACCCACAACCACCTGATTTTTGACAAAGTCAACAATAATAAACAGTGGGGAAAGGACTACCTATTCAATAAACGGTGCTGGGATAACTGGCTAGCCATATGCAGAAGATTGAAATTGGATCCTTTCCTTTCATCATATGCAAAATCAACTCAAGATGGATTAAATACTTAAATGCAAAACCTAAAGCTATAAAAACCCTAGAAGAAAATCTAGAAAATACCATTTTGGACATGGGCCCTGGCAAAGATTTCATGATGAAGACTCCATAAGCAATTTCAACAAAAATAAAAATTGACACATGGAACTTCATTTAAGTGAAGAGCTTCTGCACAGCAAAAGAAACTATCAATCGTGTAAACAGACAACCTACAGAAACGGAGAAAATATTTGCAAACTATGCATCTGATGAAGGTCTAATATCCAGCTTCTATAAGGAACTTAATAAGCAAAAATCAAACAACCCCATTAAAAAATGGACAAAGGACATGAACAGACAGTTCTCAAAAGAAGATATACATGTGCCCAACAAGCATATGAAAAAATGCTCCACATCACTAGAGTAATTCAAATCAAAACCACAATGAATACCATCTTACGCCAGTCAGAACGGTTATTATTAAAAAGTCAAGAAGGGGCTAGGCACAGTGGCTCATGCCTGTAATCCCAGCACTTTGGGAGGCCGAGGCAAGTGGATCACTTGAGGCCAGGAGTTTGAGGCCAGCCTGGCCAACATAGTGAAGCCCGTCTTTACCAAAAATATAAAAAATTAACCAGGCATGGTGGTGCATGCCTGTAATCCCATCTACTTGGGAGGCTGAGGCACTAATAACTTGAACCTAGCGGGCGGAGGTTGCAGTGAGCCAAGATCATGATCATGCCATTGCACTCCAGCCTAGACAACAGAGCAAGACTCTGTCTCAAAAAAAAAAAAAAAAAAAAAAAAAAAAACAGAGGAGGGGGTGGGGGTTGGGAGGAGGAAGGGGATTTTTTTCATACTGCGGGAGGGAATGTAAATTAGTTCAGCCACTATAAAAAGCAGTTTGGAGACTTTTCAAAGAACTTAAAACTATCATTCAACTCAGCAATCCCATTACTGGGTATATAATCAAAGGAATATAAGTTGTCTTACAATAAAGACATACACACGTGTATGTTCATTGCAGCACTATTCACAGTAGCAAAGACATGGAGTTAATTTAGATATCTATCAACAGTGGATTGGATAACAGAAATGTGGAACATATACACCATAGAATACTATGTAGTCATAAAAAAGAATGAAATCATGTCCTTTACAGCAACATGGATGCAGCTGGAGGCCATTATTCTAAGCAAATTAATGTAGAAACAGAAAACCAAATGTTGCATGTTCACTCATAAGTGGAAGCTAAACATTGAGTACACACAGACTCAAAGAAGTGAAAAATTGACACTGGGGCCTACTTGAGAGTGGAGGGTGGGAGAAGTCTGAGGATCTAAAAGCTACCTACTGGGTACTCCATTCATTACCTGGGAGATGAAATAATCTGTACACCAACCCTAACAGCATGGAATTTACCCTTGTAATAAACCTGCATATGTACCCCCCGCGAAACTAAAATAAAAGTTGGAAGGAAAAAAGAATTAAGTGAGAAAAAGAGAAAAAAAAAGGTAGTTGCTCTTTCTCAAAAAAAAAAAAAAAAAAAAAAAAAAAAAAAAAAAAAAAAAAG
>NW_016875627.1:6096-7709 GCF_001698545.2 Rhinopithecus bieti
AAAAAAAAAAAAAAAAAAAAAAGAAGTCTGTAAAATTTGACCCTCTTTTCTCCCAGTTTTTCCTTCTTCTGTAACATTGGTCTACCTGGCCCAAAAAGCAGAAAACAGTATTTTAAGCTTATTGAGGTATTGAGGTTGAAGACCTAGATTTAGTTTCTTTGTATCCCCTCCAGAGAACACAGCACAATGGTACTAAACAAACTCTTTTTGAAATTGAATGAGACAGATGTTAACCACAAGTGAAGAGTTAGTGCTGCTTTTAAATACCTATTTATAACACACTGTTAATACAACTGATGAAAGAGACATTAATTACCTGGTTTAGGAAAAGGGTTTGAGATTAAAGTCTGAATTCCCTAGACCTCACTGTCAGTTAATCACAAAGCACCCATTAAAGCCATTATAGCGGGCCATGGTAGTCAGCCTTCTTCACTTAGACTCCCAGAAATTGTACTGGCTCCAAACAAACACTTGATGTAACGTTTAAAACACCACTACTACTTCCTATATGCAATGATCTATTTTCTGCCAAAATGGAGCTGTGATTCTCAAAATGAAATTATACAAACTTCTTTTATTTACAACCAAGACCATAACATGTTTCTTCAAGTGTCTGATATGTGGACAAAGCTAAATGAGTGCAAGTTTAGCAATAGATCTAATACTCTACTACATTGTAGCATTTGAGAAATATTTGCAGAATGACTGTTAAATAAACAAATCCCAAATAAAGTAATTTGCCAAGAAAAAATGACATCCCACAAAGAATACAAGTACATAACGAGACAAAACACTTACCTATCTAAATAATTAACAATATTAGGGTTCTTATTTTCCCTCATGACCAGAATTTCATTAATAATTAATTCCTTCTTGGGTTGCTGTTGAAGGTTCATCTGCTTTATGGCCACCTAAATGGCAATTAAAATACAAGAATTAATTACAATCATTATAATAAACATGAATATTCATATTTTGGGAGACACAGAGTGAAACATACACATTCTTTATTTACTAAGCTCTTTCCCTGTGCCACAAACTCATGCCCCCCACTTTTTTTTGGTTAATCATGGGTAAACCACTCACTTCAGAGGCTTTGGGCACCAATGAAGTAAACACCTATCTCAACCCAGTGCTACCCATTTTTTTTAGGCAAAGTTGCTATCAAAGAAGATAAGTGATAAATATGAATAAAAGAAAATAAAATCAGCATTGAACGTTAGCACTTACCTCTTGTCCTGTTGCAATGTCTAGTGCTGTATAAACAGTACCTGATGCCCTGTGAAGGTGAAAATTATCAAAAGAATAAGCAATCAAGCTGTTACCAATATATTTTACTTGAAATAAAATGTAATTATTTTGAGGGGAGGAAAATTAGCAAACTCAAAATTAAAGTATGAAGAAAAGGAACAACCTTTTAAAAAATATTATTGTGATTAAAAAAACACTTCACAGGAGATCTACCCTCTTAACAAATTTTAAGTGTACAATATTGGAACAATCTTTTATACAGCAAACACACCTGAAACAATCACAATGTATCCCTTGTGGTGGAGTAGGAACTCCAGTCAGACTTTCTGGCACCAGTCTGAGTGTCATGCGCTATGCAGTAA
>NW_016875628.1:0-1148 GCF_001698545.2 Rhinopithecus bieti
TCTCATACCTATAAAAACCAAAATTGTAAATCAATAGAAAAATGAGCATGAGATTAGAAAAGTGCACTTTTATATATTTGTGTTATAGTTCAGTAAAACATTTTAAAATCAACCTTGATATAATTACTTTCTTTAATCTATAAAGGGAAAGTACCAATGAAAGTTGGGAGGAAATGTTATCCTTACTATAGATAACATTGGCATGAGCAATAAACACACAAAAAAAGGTTTTCAAATTAATTAGTCATTAGAAAGAAATAGAAATGAGAAACACAATAAGTTACTACAGTATAACAGCCAGAAAGGCTGAAATTAAAGACTAATAATACTAAGCATTGACATCTCCAGAACTTCTATAAAGTAATGATGGTTCTTTGTTTACCTACCTTGAAAAACTACTTGGCATTTTCAACCAAAGGTGAGTATTTTACTATTCTATGACCTAATAATTCTACTTCTTGGCATTTGCATAACAGAACATTTGCAAGAATATACAAAGTGGAATTATTTTAAGAGCTCACAAATGGAATCAATTTAAATGTTCATCCAGAGTAGATGGAATAAGTAAATTATAGTACATTTATATGATGGCATACTACATAACACTGAAAATTATGGAACCACAACTACAAGAAACAAAATAGATAGATCTCACAAATATAATGTTGAGAATTAGAAGCCAGAAACGACAGAGTACATCTGTATGGCTTCAAGTACATAAATTTCAGGAACTGTCTATCCTAATCGATAGTGCATTAGAAGTCAGTATGACACTTATCTCTGGGACAGTATTGACTATGAAGTGGTAAGACCAAGTTTTTGATGCTGGTAACATTCTTTTCTTGCCTTGAGTAATTACTGGGGTGTGCCCAATCTGTGAAAATTCATGAAGCCAGACACCTACTGATTTGTGAACTTTTATATATTCGTGTTATAGTTCAGTAAAATGTTTTAAAAATCAAGCTGGACAGAATTACTTTCCTTAATCTATAAAGGGAAATTACTAATGCATGTTGGGAGGAATTTTTCTTTTCCTTTAGCCTATATATCTAAATTACTTCACAGAGTCAGAGACATAGAGATATAAACATATACATATATGTATATATATGCATATCTATATATGTAGGAAGAGAGGAAGGGAAGAA
>NW_016875629.1:0-4159 GCF_001698545.2 Rhinopithecus bieti
TCTCCAATTCATTGTCCTCAGCAACTGGGGCATAAATATGTTTCTCTCTAGGATCATTCGTCTCTAAAGCTACAGATGCCTCACCCCCTGTGGCAGTATCACCACACTCTGAGTCAGTTTCAAGTAACTCTAATGCCTGAGTAATGGAACTACACAAAGTCCACAAAGTCAGAGGCATCGTTTGCCCTTGCTGATGAGCTCGACACAGGACTTTAACCACTTGTAACCATTCCTTTCGATTTAATTGCACTTTGGTTTGATATTGAAACCAATAACAATGTTGTTCAACATGGGCAAACAATCGCTTCAAAGTCTTATGTTCCTTAACTAAATTCTACTCCTATAGACATCAACAGTCCCTGGAGTAACCGCAAATATTCCGAGGCCAGAGAGATGAAATTCTCCATAATTTTCCCGTGGGTCCCCTTCTTATTTATTTACCTGCCCACAGTCCCGCGCCTGCCTGGGGTGTTCCCCTCCAGTTCCTTGCTCTCCTGGAGCCATGGACCCTGCTGGCTGTGTGAGATGTAGAGGTCCATGTGTTTCCTAAACAAAGGAATGAACACACAAGACAACACAAGACGAGATAAACATGGCGGCTGCCCCGAATGACACTCTCTGCTTTATTTTATACAGTCGTTTGTGGAATGTTACCAAGTCACATGACACATTGTTGTTTTTCTGACCTTTCCCTGACTTTCTGGATTTTCAAGATGTTTACACATAAATAAGGCCCAGGGTCTGCTGTTTGCAGCTGGCTCCTATCGGGAACACCCTGCTTTGTTTACAAGAGCAGGACTTATCAGGAACATTTCATTTGCAAGCACGTAGTCCTCTCCACTTATCCATTTGATGTCTCAGATAAACAATTTTAAGGTGTATTTCACAGGCTTTTCAGAAGGTCCCTGACAAGATTGAATATGTGCTTTTCTGGAGGTGGATGAGTTAATGAAGCATCCTTGTACTAGGTGTTCTCTATTTTATTTCCTTTGTTCTAGGCTCCTTCTTCCTGGAACTACATTCATACCTAATATATCCACACAGAAGCTTTTCCCACCACTGTTAAGGGAAGCCTAGGTAAGACAATAATCACATTATTTGTTTATTTTTCTTCCTCATTAGCTTGCATGTTTCTCTTGTAGATGAAGCTTTTAACTCACATATCTTTGCAGCCCCTCACAACTACCATAAAACTTGGAATAAAATAGGCACTCAAAATTATTTTCTGATTCGGTGAATGGATTTCAGGGTCCCACTTCTCCAAGAAGTTTGCTTCTGATATATCTAGTTTTTTTCCAGTGCTAACATGCTTCACCTGCCCTTTTCCAGCTTTTTTCTATGGCACAGTGAAGCACTTAAGTCCTGTTCACTGCGACATTTAAGCACTTAATTCTTATTCATGACTGTGTTTCAGTCTCAACTTGTCTATCCATTTTACAGACAATCTCCTGAAGACAGAAATTCATAAAACTCATTTCAAGTGAGAAAACATATGATTTCTTGGTTAACAGTAAAAGATACCTAAGTGGCAATGATTATTGTGATGAAGATGGTGATGATAGTGATGGCAATGAAGATGACTGTGATGATGATGATGGTGATTGTCATGGTGATCATGGTGATGGTGATAATGATGACGATATTGGCAATAGTGATAATGATGGTGATGATAGTGATGATGGTGATGATTGTGATGATGATCATGGTGATGGTGAAGTTGGTGACAGGGATGATAATGATGAAGATGATGGTAATGATGATAGTGATGATGATGGTGGCAATGAGGGTAATGATGATTGTGATGGCGATGGCAATATTGGCAATGATGACTGTGATGATGATGATACTGATGGTGGTAATGGTGATGATGGTGATGGGGATGATGGTAATTATGATGGCAATAAAGACAATGATGATGACAGTAATAACAATGTAATGACCAATAAGCAGCCATACTATATTCTTTATAAAAGCTGAGTTCAGATATTAGCACACTTGCATGGTTAATTTTTTACCTGAGGGTGGGTCACATTGAAGGTATATCTCTATGCAAAGCATAGATATGCCGTTCAACATATCATCATGCTCAATTCCAATTTCTGAACTTCTATAGCAACAATAGCTGTATTGTTTCATCATCAGATATTATCCTAGTTGGAATAGATATATACCATAGGAAAGCAATCGAAACATTTTCATTTACATCTCAAACTGGCTTATCAAAGGAGATTCTAGAACTTTTAATAAATCTTGTCATTAACAAGGAGGCATTATGCTAATCTAAATAACTCAGGCAGAGGAAGACAAATACCACATGATCTCACTGACACGTGAAATTTTAAAAGTTGACCACATGGAAGCAGAAGGTAGAACAATAGTTACCAGGATTGGGGTGTGGAAAAATTGGGGAGATGTACTGTACAAACAAACAGTACAAACTTTTAGTTATTATAAAGGATGAAGAGGTTCTGGAGAACCAGCGAACAGTAGGGTGATGATAGCTATCAATACTGTATCATATACTTGAAATTACCAAAAGAGTAGATCTTAAGTGTCCTGACTAAACACACACAAACACACACACATGCTAACTACATGAGGTAATAGATTTGTCAACTAACATTATTGTGGAAATATTTCAAAACATGTAAAAATAGCAAAGCATAAAATTATGCAACTAAAATGTATATGGTTTGTAAAACTCTATCTATAATACTGTGTCCGTATTTTGCTGTACTCTGTTCTAAATTTTTTTTATTTTCATAATTTTTTATTATTATATTTTATGATCTAGGGTACACAACATGCAGGTTCGATGCATATGTATACATGTGCCATGTTGCTGTGCTGCACCCATTAACTCATCATTTACATTAGGTATATCTCTTACTGTTATCCCTCCCCCCTCCCCCCACCCTACAGCAGGCCCTGGTGTATGATGTTCCCCTTCCTGTGTCCAAGTGTCCTCATTGTTCAATTCCCACCTACGAGTGAGAACATGCAGTGTTTGCTTTTCTGTCCTTGCAATAGTTTGCTGAGAATGATGGTTTCCACCTGCATCCATGTTCCCACAAAGGACACAAACTCATCCTTTTTTATGACTGCATAGTATTCCACAGTGTAAATATGCCACATTTTCTTAATCCAATCTGTTGTTGATGGATATTTGGGTTGATCCCAAGTCTTTGTTATTGTGAAGAGTGCCACAATAAACATACATTTTCATGTGTCTTTTTAATAGCAGGATTTATAATCCTTTGGGTTATATACCCACTAATGGGATGGCTGGGTTAAATGGTATTTCTAGTTCTAGATCCTTGAGAAATTGTCACACTGTCTTCCACAATGGTTGAACAAATTTACAGTCCCACTAACAGTGTAAAAGTGTTCATATTTCTCCACATCCTTTCCAGCACCTGTGTTTCCTGCCTTTTTAATGATTGCCATTCTAATTAGTGTGAGATGGTATCTCATTGTGGTTTTGATTTGCATTTCTCTGATGGCTAGTGATAATGGGTATTTTTTCATGTGTCTGTTGGCTACTCCACGTCCTTTCCAGCACCTGTTGTTTCCTGATTTTTTTAATGATTGCCATTCTAACTGGTGTGAGATGGTGTCTCATTGTGGTTTTGATTTGCATTTCTCTGATGGCATGTAATGATGAGCATTTTTTCATGTGTCTGTAGACTGTATGAATGTCATCTTTTGAGAAGTGTCTGTTCATGTGTTTTGCCTACTTTTTGATGGGGTCATTTGTTTTTTTCTTGTAAATTTCATTGAGTTCTTTATAGGTTCTGGATATTAGTCCATTGTCAGATGAGTAGATTGCAAAAATTTTCTCCCATTCTATAGGTTGCCTGTTCACTCTAATGGTAGTTTCTTTTTCTGGGGAGGAGCTCTTTAGTTTAATTAGATCCTGTTTGTCAATTTTGGCTTCTGTTGCCATTGTTTTTGGTGTTTTAGACATGAAGTCCTTGCCCATGCCTATGTCCTGAATGGTATTACCTAGGTTTTCTTCTATGGTTTTAGTGGTTTTAGGTGTAATATTTAAGTCTCTAATTCATCTTGAATTAATTTTTGCATAAAGAGTAAGGAAAGAAACCAGTTTCAGCTTTCTACTTATGACTAGCCAATTTTCCCAGCACCATTTATTAAATAG
>NW_016875629.1:7069-10454 GCF_001698545.2 Rhinopithecus bieti
AAAAAAAAAAAAAAAAAAAAAAAAGATTTTTTTCCAATTCTGTGAAGAAAGTCATTGGTAGCTTAATGGGTATGGCATTGAATCTGTAATTTATCTTGACAGTATGGCAATTTTTATGATGTTGATTATTCCTGTCCATGAGCATGGAATGTTCTTCCATTTGTTTGTGTCCTCTTTTATTTCACTGAGTGGTGGTTTGTAGTTCTCCTTGAAGAGGTCCTTCACATCCCTTGTAAGTTGGATTCCTAGGTATTTTATTCTCTTTGTAGCAACTGTGAATGGGAGTACATTCATGATTTGGCTGCTCTTTGTCTGCTATTGGTGTATAAGAATGCTTGTGATTTTTGCACATTGATTTTGTATCCTGAGACTTTGTTGAAGTTGCTTATCAGCTTATGGAGATTTTGGGCTGAGACAATGGGGTTTTCTAAATGTACAATCATGTCATCTACAAACACAGACAATTTGACTTCCCTTTTCCTAATTGAATATGCTTTATTTATTTCTCTAACCTGATTGCCCTAGCCACAACTTCCAATACTATGTCGAATAGGAGTGGTAAGAGAGGGAATCCCTTTGATCTTTGATTAAAAAAGCAGTTCCCAGATTCATTGATCTTTTCATGGGATTTTTGTTTCTCTATGTCCTTCAGTTCTGCTCTAATCTTAGTTATTTTTTGCTTTCTGCTAGCTTTTGAAGGTGTTTGCTCTTGCTTCTCTAGTTCTTTTAATTGGATGTTAAGGTGTCAATTTTAGCTGTTTCCTGTTTTCTCTTGTGGACATTTAGTGCTATAAATTTCCTTCTACACACTGATTTAAATATGTCCCTGAGATTCTGTTATGTTGTATCCTTTTTCTCATTGGTTTCAAAGAACATCTTCATTTGTGCCGTCATTTTGTTGTGTATCCAGTAGTCATCCAGGAGCCGGTTGTTCAGTTTCTATGCAGTTGAGCAGTTTTGATTGAGTTTCTTAATCCTGAGTTCTAGTTTGATTGCACTGTGGTCTGAGAGATTGTTTGTTATGATTTATTTTCTTTTCTACTTGCTGAGGAGTGCTTTACTTCCAACTATGTGGTCAATTTTGAAATAAGAGTAATGTGGTGCTGATAAGAAAGTATATTCTGTTGATTTGGGGTGGAGAGTTCTTTCAATGTCTAGTAGATCTGTTTAGTGCAGAGTTAAGTTCAATTCCTTCAATTCTAGGATATCCTTGTTAACTTTATGTCTCGTTGATCTGTCTAATGTTGACAGTGGGGTGTTAAATCTCCCATTATTACTGTGTGGGAGTCTAAGTCTCTATGTAAGTCTCTACGGACTTGCTTTATGAATCTAGGTGTTCCTGTATTGGATGCACATATATTTAGGATCATTAGCTCTTCTTGTTGAATTGATCCCTTTACCATTATGTAATGGCCTTTTTTGTGTCTTTTGATCTTTGTTGGTTTAAAGTCTCTTTTATTAGAGACTAGGATTGCAACCCCTGCCTTTTTTTCTTTTCCATTTGCTTGGTAGATATTCCTCCATCCCTTTATTTGGACACTTTATGTGTCTCTGCATGAGAGATGGGTTTCCTGGATACAGCAAACTGATGGATCTTGACTCTTTACACAATTTGCCTGTCTGTGTATTTTAATTGGAGCATTTGGTCCATTTACATTTAAGTTTAATATAGTTATGTGTGAACTTGACCCTGTCATTATGATATTAGCTGGTTATTTTGCTTGTTAGTTGAAGCAGTTTCTTCCTAGATCGATGGTCTTTACATTTTGGCATATTTTTGCAATGGCTAGTACCAGTTGTTCCTTTTCAGGTTTAGTGTTTCCTTCAGGACCTCTTGTAGGGGGGGCCTGGCGGTGTCAAAATCTCTCAGCATTTGCTTGTCTGTAAAGATTTTATTTCTCCTTCACTTATGAAACTCAGTTTGGTTGGATACAAAATTTTGGTTTGAAAATTCTTTTCTTTAGGAATGTTGAATATTGGCCCCCACTCTCTTCTGTCTTGTAGAGTTTCTGTGGAGACATCTGCTGTTAGTCTGATGGGCTTCACTTTTGGGTAGCCCAACCTTTATCTCTGGCTGCCCTTAACATTTTTTCCTTCATTTCAACTTTTGTGAATCTGACAATTATGTGTCTTGGAGCTGCTCTTCTCGAGTATCTTTATGATGTTCTCTATATTTCTTCAGTTTGAATGTTGGCCTGTCTTGCTAGGTTGGGGAAGTTCTCCTGGATAATGTCCTGCAGAGCATTTTCAAACTTGTTTCCATTCTCCCTGTCACTTTCAGGTACACCAATCAGACGTAGATTTGGTCTTTTCACATAGTCCCATATTTCTTGGAGGCTTTGTTTATTTCTTTTCACTCTTTTTTTCTCTAAATTTCTCTTCTCACTTCATTTCATTCATTTGATCTTCAATTACTGATACCGTTTCTTCTAGTTGATTGAGTCAGTTACTGAAGCTTGTGCATTTATCACATAGTTATCATATCATGGTTTTCATCTCTATCAGCTCATTTAAGGACTTCTCTGCATTGGTTATTCCAGTTAGCCATTCATCAAATCTTTTTAAAAGGTTTATAATTTTTTGTGCTGGGTAGTAATTCCCCTTTTAGCTCAGAGAAGTTTGATTGTCTGAAGTCTTATTCTCTCAATTCATCAGTCATTCTCTGTCATCAGCTTTGTTCTGTTGCTGGTGAGGAGCTGTGTTCCTTTGAAGGGGGAGATATGCTCTGATTTTTAGAATTTCCAGCTTTTCTGTACTGCTTTTCCCCATCTTTGTGGTTTTATCTACATTTGGTCTTTGGTGATGGTGTTGTACAGATCGGGTTTTTGTGTGTCTGTCCTTTCTGCTTTTTATTTTTCCTTCTAACAGTCAGAACCTTCAGCTGCAGGTCTTTTGGGGTTTGCTCAAGGTCCACTCCAGACCCTGTTTACCTGGGTATCAGCAGTAGAGGCTGCAGAAAAGTGAATATTGTTGAAAAGCAAACGTTTCTGCCTGATAGTTCCTCTAGAAGCTTCTTCTCATAGGGATACCCGGCCATGTGAGGTGTGAGGTGTCAATCTGCCCCTAGTGAGGAGTGTTTCCCAGTTAGGCTACTCAGTTGTCAGGGACACATTCGAGCAGACAATCTGTCCATTCTCAGATCTCAAACTCCATGCTGGGAAAACCACTACTCTCTTCAAAGCTGTCAGACAGGAACATTTACGTCTGCAGAGGTTTCTGCTGCCTTCTGTTTGACTATGCCCTGTCCCAGAGGTGGAGTCTACAGAGGCTGGCAGATCTCCTTGAGCTGTGGTGGATTCCCCTCAGGTCAAGCTTCTCGGCTGCTTTCTTTACCTGCTAAAGCCTCAGGAATGGCGAGCACCCGTCCCCACCCCCCCCGCCCCCA
>NW_016875629.1:10532-16940 GCF_001698545.2 Rhinopithecus bieti
AGCCTCACTGCCACCTTGCAGTTAAATTTCAGACTGCTGTGCTAGCAATGAGAGATGTTCTATGGTCATGGAACATTCCAAGCCAGGCACAAGATGTAATCTCCTGGTGTGCTGTTTGCTAAGACCCTTGGTAAAGTGCAGTATTAGGGTGGGAATGACCTGATTTTCCAGGGTTGTGTGTTACAGTTTACAGTTTTGCTTGGCAAGGAAAGGTAATTCCCTTCCCCCTTGCACTTCCCAGTTGAGGTGATGCCTCAACCTACTTCAGCTCTCACTCATTGGGCTCCACCCACTGTCCTGCACCCACTGTCTGACACACTTCAGTAGGATGACCCCAGCACCTCAGTTGAAAATGCAAAAATCACCCATATTCTGTGTCACTCATGCTAGGAGCTGAAGGCTGGAGCTGTTCTTAATTGGCCATCTTGGAACCACTTCTCTCTAAATTTTTATATTATTTCTGTTAACTCTACTTTCTCATTATCCAAAGGGAAATAGGTTAGATATATTTTTGTGGTACTGTAATTGTCATTTTAAAGTATGGATATTATAATTTAAATTGCTTTTTTGCTTCTAATTTGTCACTAATTCTTGTAGCTACATATTTAACCATTAACTAGTGTACAGAAGTTCAATGATTACACAATGGCAAGACCCTACCTCCTCTCCCACCAGTATGGTAAACATAGAATTAAAGGAAGATAATTTAAAGTGACTATCCATTGAAGGATAAAATAATCAGTCAAAACAGATTAACTTAAATGTCATTAGGAAAAAATGGTACTAAATTCAAAATCATTAGTGATGATAAAATAATTTTACAAAAATGTACAGTATTATTTTCTTATAATAAGCTTAACTCAAATATATGAATTGGCATATGTGGAGAAAATGGCAAATATCAGTGCACTATTACAGATTTACAAGAGGTAATCTGTACTTTACAGAAAAATAATTGCGCAGTTAGTTGTGAATTATGGGAACAATATAATTATTAAGCATTCTAAAAGCATGATGGCTCTTCAAATAAAATATCATGTTACTTATGTTCCACTTTTATCACACAGATAACTGCTTTTGCTATCTGATAATCATTATTTGTTATTACTGAAAGTTTGCTTGAGTTTATCTTGTTGTTTTTTTTTTCCCCATTTCTTCCTGACTTATGCTTTTCTCCTCCTTCACTTTATTTCCTAACTATATGTATCTGAAAAGAGATGACTCTCTGGAGAGTTAAATTATTATTAGGTGACCATAATATGGGAAAGGTTACAGCACAGAAAGTTTCTGCACATTTGCCCCTTCCTGTCTAACACAGTGAAACCATGTCTTTACTAAAATACCAAAAATTAGCCTGATTTGATGGCACACACTTGTAGTCCCAGCTACTCGGGAGGCTGAGGTAGGAGAATCCCTTGAACCTGGGAGTTTGAGGTTTCAGTGAGCCAAGAACATGCCACTGCATTCCTGTCTGGGTGACAGAGCAAGACTCCATCATAAAAAATACACACACACACACACGTATGTATATATGTAGACATATGTATTTATATACATATATGTATATATGTAGGCATTGCTATTGGAAGTCAAATGTTTATATTTGTGACATCTGTGTTGTTTTAAAATGGAAAACTTATGAAATATGTGAGATTTGACCTTATTTTGGAAAAAAAGTATTGAACATTGTCTGGTATCTATAATGATCTGGGAAAGTCATGATAATGTTTCTTAGACTCCATGGCAAATAAAGCCTAATGCCAAAGACACCCTGTTGATCAGATGGCATTGCTTCTTGGGTCTTGAATAAAACATTTTTTATCGTGTAAATGTTTCTTAGGGTTATTGTACCAAAACATTTTTTCACCATTTAGTTTTGGTTCCATATGAAAAAAATGGCTCTGTATTATGAAAGTACACTTTGGAATCTTTCAGCTAACAGAGACATTGGGATTAAAGATATCATTATATATAACCCACAAAAGAATACTCATTTTAATATATATGCCCACAAAACCAATAACACAGGTTTATAAAATAAGAGAGAGTGTCTCATTATGAGCTCAATTTTCTATAATCTAACACTATGTGAATATAGTTCAAGATGGAAATTTCTTTCATTATATTTTTTTAAAAACTACTATGACCTTGTCAGCCACACTGATATAACTAGAAGCAAAATTTATGCTTAAAACACCCTGCATATGTACATTTCTTAGGGAAGTTAATACTGTTTCAAATGAGCCATATTTCACTCCATGATGATCACAAAAACTTTGAGTCATATAGCACAGTCATTATAGGGATTGATACAATATATTTTATTTCATAAAGGAGTACAGGTACAGTTTACTGTATAACCATGTTCTCCTGAATCTAGGTACTAGGAATATAGGAGCTGGAAGTAAATTGTCTAACATAGTTAGCAGAAGTTGCATTTCCTTAATACTATTCATGGATTACCTAGGGCAAATTATGATTCATTCTTTATTGTAAAAACATAATTCATTTTCTTGTAGCAAATTGTCATGTCTATAGCTAGTATTTTAGTTATTATTTCCCCTAATGTAGATTTCCAAGGGTACTATATGTCCACTAACATTTGGAAAATATTGACTAGAATTAAAATAGCAATTTGGTTTCTAATTTTCTTGTTACTACATTTGTGGCATTCCTAAGAGATATCACCCACTTAGAATGTATGTTTATTTTATTAAGCTGTTCCCTCCATGAGAAAAGAGAAGTAGTTAATCTGATACAGTACACTTCATATTTCACTCTTAAATCACATGAAGGAAAAAGGCCATAAGTAGTTTAAACAGCCACACACACAAAGAATGGCATATCATGAGAAGTATTGCAGTATCTGCAGAGGCCACTAACTGAGAATGATGCAAAGGACACACAAATAGAACACCTTGAATCTGAATTTTAGGGGTTATGACAGTGATATATACAGAGGGACAGCTGGCTCTGAAATTAACCAGATATTATTATAATTTACTGTTTTGTCTTAATGTTTAATTTTAATTATTATAGATATTGTATATATTGTATGGACATTATATATATTTATGAAGTAAATGTGATATTTTTCCCAATTCTACTCTTTTAGTTATTTTCAAATATACAACAGTGATTAAGTATAGTCACCCTACAGTGCTACTTAACACTAGATTTTATTCCTTCTATCTAACTGCTATTTTTCACCCATTAACCATCCTAATTTTATCCTCCCCTCTGCATCACTCCCCTTCTCAGCCTCTGATAACCATCGTTCTACTCTATTTCTATGAGTTCAATTAAAAAAAAAAAAATAGTCCCCATATACGAGTGAGAACACGCAAAATTGTCTTTCTGTGCCTGGCTTACTTCACTTTACATAATGTCCTCCTGTTCCATCCGTGTTCTTGTCAATGAGAGGATTTTTTTTTTTTTCTTTTTTATGGCTGGATAAATTTCATTGAGCATATGTGGTGCCAGGCAGAAATGGGCTGCTTGGGGACCCAGTGACCTCCCAGGACCTTTCTGCTGCTTCCTTTCCCTGTATTTCCCTTGATTCTTTACCATAAGTCAACACTGGGTGAAGTCAGAAACTTCTCCTGCAAAGAGACCTTCAGTTTCTTCAGTGGAGATGTGTGTTTAGGAAAGGAGGATCTACCTTTCCCACTTCCACATTTGGGGCAGTCGCAGTGTTTGAGGTGCCTCCCCACTCCTGCAAAAGCAGTCCACTTCCTTCAGAGGATATGTGGGACCTCTCAGGATTGCAGTTGATCTGGAGCTAAAACTCGCAATGCAAACCACTGCATGCTGCTCTGTCGAGAGCTGCAATCCAGTGCTGCTTCCTCTCAGCTGTGTTCCATTGTGTATATGTGCCTCATTTTCTTTAGCCATTCATCTGCTAATGATCACTTATGTTGAATCCATGTTTTGGTTATTGTGAATAGTGCTGCAGTAAACATGGGATTGTTGATGTACCTACAATATAGTGATTTCCTTTCTTTTGGTTGTACATCTGGTGGTAAGATTGCTAGATCATATGGTAGTTCTATTTTTAGTCTTTTGAGGAACTTCCTGACTGTTCTCCATAGTGGCCCAACTAATTTTCTTTCCCACTAACAGTGTACAAGTGGTCCCTCTTTTATTTTCCACGTCCTCACCAGCATTTGGGTAATTTCCTCTCAGGCAACCTTGTTAGACTATGTTCTTTTATTACATCTTTCCACAATTTTTCAGCATCAGTGCTGTGTCACATAGGATAGTAGGCTTGAAAAATAAGAAAATGTCCTTGGTTTCAATGATTTTGCAATCTAATAAGAAAGATAAATAAATGAAGGGTGAAGGCATAGTGCCATCGCACCTGGAGGAAGAAATTGCTATGAGATGGTGGTATGAAAACTTCAGGATACTTGGATGGATTCTTACTTTTCCTATGTCCCACGAGAGGCAGAGGTCAAGACAAGAGTAAACATGCAGGGATTTTATTCTGCAAAATGTCAGTGTAAGAGAAAATGAAGAGAAAGTCATCTGCCTCTTCTTCTGTCTCCTCCATTTTATATAAATGGATTTGTTCAATGGGTGCCTGTATTGACTGTCTTTTTCAGTTGGTGTGATGTTTTCAACATGTATCTGTGATGCAGCGTGCATTGGTACATGTTTCTTTTTATTGCCAAATAAACTTTCACTATATAAATATATCACATTATATTTATCCACTCATCAGTTGATGCTCTCTCACACCATTTTACAATCTTAATATACAATCTCCTGTTTCTTATGCTAGTTAAAAAAGATCTGTCCTCAAGTTTTCTTATCTTTATCATTGCGGTCTCTTTCCTCTGACACAATTCTTGGTGTTTGTTCTCCAGGACCATAATAGGTACTGTGAAGATTTACAGTTAGCTCCTCTGACCTACCAGCTCTAACTTTCAGCCACTGGACAAGACTCAATCAAGCCACTTACCCCTGACAATTAAAAGGGCATGATTTGCTTTCAGCCTTAATATCTAGCTTCCCATTTATATTAAACCAAAGTGGGCCACCATATTTCTTTCACTGCACATGGAGCACACTCGAATGTGTCCCAGAATCTCTGATAGGCATATTTCTGTTGCATGTAATTTATCACTGTCTGATTTTTGCTTATCTAAGTATCAAATTCTGTAGAAACTCAGTTGAAGAATTTCACTTCTGTGTGTCCAATGAAGCCGATACTGTACCAACAAATGCTGAAGTAATAAGAACAAAATCTAGGGAAGAGACACAAACCAACTGCCTGAAGTCAGAAGAAAGTAAATACAAGCAGGCTGATTTTGGAGGGAAGTTGATACATGGATAAAACAAACCACAAGCTTGAGTTTTCCATTCTTACAGATTTCACCCAGAGACTACATCACAGTTAACACTTCAGCTAGAATTCTGATAGAATGGCTACAGCTTTTCTAGTCAGAAGAAATTAAAGAATTTGGGGCAACTATATGCTTTGGAAAGCAAAGGGGTACATCTCAAAATGAAAATACACACAAGGAACCCTAAATTCTGTGTTTAAATTTGTCTCAACTCTCTAGATGGCACATGTACATGCAATTCATAGTTAAAGCATCTTAAAAAAATACTAAATTGAAATTTGATCTGCCATCCATAAACTATGTAAGTATTTAGAGTCTAATGAAAGTGTTACTCAGAAAAAAAGGTATCTCAATACAGATCTCAACAGATGGTTCTTTCATCCCACTCAGGAAGGAATTTAAGGCAAGTCACTTATGGTAAAAGAAGCAAGTTTATTAAGCATATATTGTTATGTGTATTGGTACATCTGGACTTTCTGTTGTTGTAGGGGTGTTTCCTGGTAGGTATCTTTAGGTCGTTTGTTCAGCCATAAACATCTTCTGACCATAGATCATGACTGACAAGAAATATGCCTTGCTAGTTTTAAGATGGAGCTGATTTTTAAATGGTGTCACTCTGGCTCTCCTAGGAACCTGCTTCCTTCCAAAAGCAATTGTCTGGCTAAATGCATGCACACACACACATACATACACACAGCCATTATACAAATTAACCACAAAGTAACATTTCCAACATTCAGGAAAAAAATCAAAAGTTACTCAAAATATAAAGAACCAAGGAATATGAGATATATTCTCAAGAAAGAAGACCATAAACAGAGATCATTCTACCTTTCCTTCAAGAGGAACCAGATGTTGGAACTATAGGACAAGGTAGTTGTCTGTGATAGCCATTATAATATGCTTCAGATGAGTAAGGAATATATGTCCAAGACAACTGAGAAAATAGGGAATCTCAGTAGAAAAGAAGAAGAAGAGAAAAGAAAATCCAAGTGGAAATGCTGAAAGTGAAAATATAATACCTGAAATAAATAATTAACTGGATGGATTTAGCACAAGC
>NW_016875629.1:17665-20553 GCF_001698545.2 Rhinopithecus bieti
ACCCTAGAACTTAAAGTATAATAAAAATAAAAAAAATAAAAAATAAAAAATAAAAAAAAATACATAAACAAATCTAGCCATTTGAAAAAAAAAAAAAAAAAAAATAAGTTATCCAAAAGAAAAACTTCTAGAAATTATTAAGAATGACAGAGGGAGAGAACAGATGTTGAAGAAAATGATCATACCACCTGAATCAGTATCACAATGTAAGAAAGATTTACCTAATATTTAGTTGGAATGTCAGGAGGAGAGGGGGTGGGGAAATGCTACACTAAATATAATTGAATAAAATTTCCCCAATGCAATGGTCTATAACCACATTCAAAAGTTTAATAAACATCAGCAGAATAAACAGTAAGAAAAGCATATTTAAATACGGTGGAGTCAAACGGCTGCAACACAACAATAAAAAGAAAATCTTGAAAGCTGACAGAGGAAAATGATAAATTATTTACACTTCAGATAATTGCCCAGTCTTCTTCACAAATATGGAGACAAAAGACCATGGAGCCACATTTTGACATGCTACTTAAAATTGTTGAGTTTTAAACTGATCAAAAGTATTGTTTAAGACTGAAGGTAACAAAAGCTACTTTTAGGGAAAAGAAAACTAGAAATACATCACTTGTGAAACTGAATGATATGAAAACTTAAGAACTGAAGGTAAAACTTGGATCTAGAATGAATAATATTAGAAGTGGTAAATATTGAGGTAAATGTAAAAGCCTGTGTAATGTACAGTAAGCTGGTGGGGAGTTAGTAAATGAACCTGAATCATTGTGAGTTTTCTGAATTTTGTGTGTGGTGGTAAAATATTACCTTTAGGCTATGAAAAGCTAAGAATGTGTGTATTTCCTAATGCAATCACTAAAGATAGCTGAAAATCCAATCAATAATTGAAAGTAGAATCTATCTGAGTAGTGAAATAACCTGTTCAACAAATGCCCACAACATGAGTTTACCTGTGTAACAAAACTTAAGTTAAAAAAATAAAATCACAGAAGTAGTCAAGAAAAGGAACAAAATAAAATCAAAAGATAAATACTAGCTTGTAATAAATATTGATGGAATAAAAAAATCAATAAAACAGAAATTGATACAATGGTTCAAGAAAAAAATACACAGTCTATAAATAAGTGTTTTATACATACTCTGAATGCAAATGGATGTGAAAAAATGCTATGAAGGCAGCAAGCACAAATATACTGAAGTGACTATATTAATATCAGATAGAAATGGTAATATATGTCCCCAAATAGACTTTATAAGAATGTTTATGGCATAGATTTACACCTAGTAGCCTTCAGTTTAAAATTCTCCAAGCGAAGCATTCATTAGTCAGAGTAGCCAAGATACGGAAACAAACTGAATGTCCATCCACAGATGAATGGATAGAGAAACTGTGGTAAATATGCACAATGCAAATATTATTCACCTATAAAAAAGAAGGAAATCCTACCATTTGCTGTAACATGGATGTACCTAGAAGACCTTATGCTGAGTGAATTAAGCCAGCCACTACTGGACAAATACAGTTTCATTCCACCTATATGAGGCATTTAAAATACAATGGTGATTGCCAGAGATTGAGGGAAGAGAAAATGCAGAATTGCGTGGGTATAAAGTTTCAGTTGTGCAAAATAAGTTCCACTGATTTGCTGTAAAATCTAGTACCTGCAGTTAACAATGCAGTATAGTGCATTTAAAAATATGTAAAGATAATATATCTCAGGATTCTAAGTGTTCTTACCACAAAATATGTAAAGAGAATACATCTCATTCTAAGTATCGTCACTAAAAGGAAATTTCAGAGGTGATGGATATGTAGATATTTTTAGGACCTTGATTTTGATGGGGATATCATTGTAGTATACATATGTTCAAACTCATTGAAAGGTATACATTAAATATGTGTGATTTTTGGTATATCATTTATACCTCAATAAAGCTTAAACAAATTATCCAGGTACACTTGAATTGGAAGATGTAACCAAATACATAAGCGAAGTGTGGTATTTTCATACAAATATGTACTCTGGAATGCAAAGGAATAAATTAACAGCACACACAAGAAATAGATAAATCTCAAAACTCTTCTGCAGAGTGAAAGAAACATTACATAATAGATTGTGTAGTGTATTATTCCACTTAAAAAAAGTTTCAAGATGGGCAAAACTAACCTACATTGGGAAAACCTGAAGATAGCAAGTTACCTCTGAAAGGGCTTGAGATGGTGTTGTTAAGACTCAACTTGACTAGAAAGAGAAATGAAAGGTTTCTCTAGGTTGACAATATTTTCTATCTTGAAAGGGGTTTGGTTTTGCAGATGTATATATCCGTCAAAATTCAGAGAATGTATGTTAATATGTGTGCGTCTCATTTCACGAAAAACCTGTATCAATAGCTACAAATAAATATTAAAATTTAGATCTCATTATGCATGCTGAAAAATATAAAAGAAAATGTACTAATGTGTGAAAATTGCTTTGAAATGAATCCCAAACTAAGATGGATGAATGAATGCATACAGGGATGCAAAGATGTATAGATATTTCATGAAAACAGTATACTAGTATATGAACTTAAGAAGACTGTTTATAGTAATATAAAGGGAACATCCACTAACCACAATATATATTTAAAATTACTTTAAAATTATTTTAATGTTGCCTTATATCTGAAAGTTTTCTTAAATAAAATAATGAGGCCAGGGAGTGTCAGCTCAAATTCTATTTTCTGTTTGAAGCCTTTATTTGAAGTTTCTACTTTGTTTCCCTAAAATTCTCTCCTGTTCATTCACTCAACAATTCAGAATGTAGACACTTTTGGTGCGTAACATATGCCAGTCTGTTATAGATCTTTGTAAGTGTTTTTCTACTATCTTCAAG
>NW_016875630.1:0-1005 GCF_001698545.2 Rhinopithecus bieti
TGAGGGCTATGGTGAAAAGGGAAGTATCCTCAGATAAAAACTGGAAAGAAGGGTTCTGAGAAACTCGCTTGTGACATGTGGATGCAACTCACAGAGTTACACTTTCCTTTTCATTGATCCATTGCTAAGACTCTTTTCTTGAAATCTGCATTGGGATATCTCTTAGCGCAATGAAGCTGACGGTGACAGAGGAAATATCCACTGATAAAAACTGGAAAGCAGCTTTCTGAGAAAATTCTTTGTGACATTTGAATTCATCTCACCAAGTTACAACTTTGTCTTCACGAAGTAGTTTGCCACCTGTTGTCGTGGAATCTACAAAGTGATATTTGGGAGCTCATTGAGGGTTATGGTGAAAAAGGAAATATCCTCAGATTAAAACTGTAAAGAAGTGTTCTGAGAAACTGCATTATGATGTGTGAATGCAATTCACAGATTTATACTTTTCTTTTCAGAGATGAGTTTGCTAACACAGTTTTCTTGAAATCTGCATTTGGATACTTCTGAGCACAGTGAGGCTTACGCTGATGAAGGAAATATCCTCAGACAAAAATTACAAGGAAGTTTTCTTAGAAACTTCTTTGTGATGTGTCAATTCATCTCACAGAGTTACACTTACGTTTCATGGAGCAATCGATTAACCCTCTCTTTGAGGGACCTGAGAAGTGCTACCATGGATCGCATTGAGGCCTATGCTGTTACAGGATATATCCTCAATTAAAAACGTGAAAGAAAATTTGTGACAAACTTCATTGTGATATGTGAATTCATCTCACAGAGTAATAAATTAGTTTTAATGAAGCAGTTTCTTAACAGTGTTTTCGTGGAATCTGCAAAGTGATATTTGGGAGCGCATTGGGGCCTATGGTGAAAACGGAAATATCCTCAGATAGTAACCACAGAGAAACTTTCTGAGAGATTGCTTTCTGATGTGTGACTTCATCACACAGAGTTCCACACTTCCCTTCTTGGAACAGTTTGTTAACACTGTTCTCGTGGATTCAG
>NW_016875631.1:0-393 GCF_001698545.2 Rhinopithecus bieti
TCGAGAGCATGGAATTTTTTCCATTTTTTTGTGTCCTCTCTTATTTCCTTGAGCAGTGGTTTGTAGTTCTCCTTGAAGAAGTCCTTCACATCCCTTGACAGTTGTATTCCTAGGTATTCTATTCTCTTTGAAGCAATTGTGAATGGGAGTTCACTCGTGATTTCATGCTCTGTTTTTCTGTGGGTGTATAAGAATTCTTGTGATTTTTGCACATAGATTTTGTATCCTGAGACTTTGCTGAAGTTGCTTATCAGCTAAAGGAAATTTTGGGCCGAGATGATGGTGTTTTCTAAATATACAATCATGTCATCTGCAAACAGAAACAATTTGACTTCTTGTCTTCCTATTTGAATACCCTTTGTTGCTTTCTCTTGCCTGACTGCCCTGGCCAGA
>NW_016875632.1:0-1584 GCF_001698545.2 Rhinopithecus bieti
TATATATATATATATATATGCCCAGAAAAGTGCATATGCTTGCTAGTTAACATGAATTGAGTACATACTCTGAGCCAGACAATGGCCTAGAAGTTTTGCACACATTTTTTTTTTTTTCCATTTAATCCTTTATCAACATCTCCTGTCAAATCTCCAAGTCCCCTTTCTTTTACTCCAGCCAGTTGGTGGCAGCTATCGGACATAATATGACAACATCTTGTCTCGCACAGTAACTTCTGTGCTGGGCTTCTCTATCAGAGCTGGGAGAGTCTCTTACGGAAATATTCTGATACACATGTGCAAACCTACATATGCAAGAGACGGAACACTTTAATGGGCCAACCTTGCCCAACAGAGTGGGAGGTTTTATGTAAATACTCCTCCCCTCCTTGATCCCTTGGAGACAATTCTATAGTGCAGTCTGAACAGTCCTCAAAGGACCTGCAACAGGGTCAAGACCTAGTGTTCACAGCCATGAACAACTTGGACACAAAACCTTGGATTAGGTTTTCCTCCCTCCCTGTTTCACTCATTCTATGCTTCCACTCCTTGAGATCCCTTTGCACTGCAAACCACCTGCACCCAATCCCTTATCTTAGGCTCTACTTTTGAGGGAAATCCAGGCTAAAAAAAATGACCCAATAAGGAAGGTACTGTATTATTTCCATTTTAAAATGAAGCTCCTGGTGCACAAAAAGGTTAAGTAAGTTGCCCAAGGTCACACAGTAAGTATTAACACTCGGTTATGAATCCACCCCACAGCTGTGTGCTCTTTACCGAGAAAGGGTATTGCCCTTCCAGCTTCGTCAGAACCATATAGATGAGGGAGGATACTCCCCAAGAGAACCATGCTCCCTGCAGAAGGCAGATAAGCTGGAATGCCAAATAAATCAAGCAAACACAAGCACGTCTGCATAAAATAGCCGTGCAAATCCACACAACCTTCTTTTTCTGTTGTGTCGACTTCAAACCCTACTATCCATTTCATTTCAGAGGCTGTACCACTGATTATTTTAAAAGTCAAGAGAACATGAGGTCTGACAAAATTATCAGCAAGGATTCATCCCTTTCACTTCTGTCTTCATTCTACTGCCTAAGGCAGTAAAGAGACTTTCCAGCCTAGAGACAAAGCCTGTTCATTGAGACAAAGCCTTAGAAACCCAGCCTCACTCCTTGATACCCAGCGTGACACACTTCCATCTAGTGACTTGGGGAGCAAAGGTATTTCGCTAGAGTAGCATAAAGTGTCTGAGCAAATAAACCAAAAACTGATATTTTAAAAGTTGGATGTAGGCCGGGCGCGGTGGCTCAAGGCTGTAATCCCAGCACTTTGGGAGGCCGAGGCGGGCAGATCACGAGATCAGGAGATCGAGATCATCCTGGTTAACACAGTGAAACCCCGTCTCTACTAAAAGTACAAAAAAACTAGCCGGGCGAGGTGGCGGGCGCCTGTAGTCCCAGCTACTCAGGAGGCTGAGGCAGGAGAAAGGCGTAAACCTGGGAGGCGGAGCTTGCAGTGAGCTGAGATCCGGCCACTGCACTCCAGCCTGGGCGACAGAGCGAGACTCCGTCTCAAAAAAAAAC
>NW_016875632.1:4869-7596 GCF_001698545.2 Rhinopithecus bieti
GTTGGTGAAAAAGTAATTGCTGTTTTTTGTGGGATTTTTGTTGTGTTTTGTTTTTGTTTTCACTTTTGCACCAACATAATATAATCAACAAGGAAAAAGCAACGTACCCAGGCCAGCTCACTTAAAGAAATTTTATATGAATCAGAATGCCCAAGTAAGGAGTTGAAGCTTCTTTTTGATTAGGCTTGGGAGAAAAAATGTGAGAATAATCACTGGGCTTTAAATAAAGCATAATTCACAAGCATGTACAGATACAATAGATTAATTTTTAAATGAAATAAAATAGCTATCTGATAAAGATTATGGAGAGACACAGAACTTTATCCTCTCCATTCATTGGGTGGCAGATTAACTAGATAATCCTAGATCACAAATAAAGGACCAAAAAATGGTGCCTTTTCAATAAATCCTAGTTTACCTTTTCATTTTGAGTTGAAGGTTATCAAATCCAAATTCGCTTTTGTAATTCTAAGACTTACATGTTGTTAGACTTAAAATTAAGGTAAGCATTTTCTTTGGACACGTTTTTCTGGGCAAATTAGAATTAAAAGTATAAATCTGAGGCAATATGAAATACAGTTTTAGTATTAAAAGAACATTTTTTAATGAGCTCTACATTCTCTACTTTTTCTGTTCTTTGTCAATTATTTAACATAGTGAATACATTTTTAAAGAGTATGTGCTCTGTGCCAGCTTCTGTCCTAAGAAGATTATATGGTAGACAAAAATATGGCTCCTGCCCTCAAGCAACGTAAGGTGATAGAGGGTATGCCAGTGTTATGGGGGACATCAAGAAGTTCAGGTTTCAAGAGAAACTCAGACTTCAGGAATAAACTCTAGTGTGGGAATATAAAGCTTTTCTGAAAATGAGTCATTTAAGAGTAAGTAATGTGGTTTGCTTTTGTGTTCCTGCCCAAATTTCATGTCGAATTTTAATCTCCAATGTTGGAAGAGCCTGCTTCCCCTTTGCCTTCTGTCATGATTGTATGTTTCCTGAGGCCTCCCAGTCATGCTTCTTGTACAACCTGCAAAATTGTGAGCCAATTAAACCTCTTTTCTTTATAATTACCCAGTCTCAGGTAGTTCTTTATAACAATGTGAAAACTGGCTAATACAGTAAGCATAAGGATGTATAAGTAAGACTTTACTAAGACAGTGTTTTCAGCATGCTTCTCCATGAACCAGTGGTTTTCCATAATTAGGATTTTACTGGTCCATGATAAAACAAGGAAAATGTAAGGATCATATTGTGAAGTTATTGAATGTAAGGGATTCTGCTTTATTCTGAGATAGTGCCCTTTGTAATTGTTTTATGTTAATTTTTTTCAATAATAACTGCATGCATTTTGTGCATATATATATATATAGAGAGAGAGAGAGAGAGAGAGAAAGGGAGAGAGAGAATAATAAACAAATATGATAAAATGTTAAAAATTGGAGAATCTGGATATATTGTGTGTGGGAATTCTTTGTACTATTCTTGTGAGTTTTCTATAAATTTGATTATTTAAAATAAAAGTTAAAACTTAAAAGCGCTTTATTTAATGAAAATCAGGATATACTAGATGGCAATTATTTTATTTAAAATAAAATTTAGATAATCTATTCTATCAGTTTTGAAATTTTAAACTGAAAATATATGGAAGAATTTCATACAATAGTTTCCTTTTGCTATTGTAACAATTAGTACAAATGTGGTGGCTTAAAATATACCATTTATTATGCTAAAATTTTGGAAATCAGAAGTTCAAAATGGGTCTCATTGGGCAAAAATCAAGATATTAGCCAGGGTGTTTTCCTTTTGAAGCCTCAGTGGAAGAATGCATTTCTTTGCCTTTTCCAGCATTTAGAGGCTTCCTGTATTTCTGAGATTGTGGCCCCTTTCTCCATCCTCAAAGCCAGCAGTGTGTCTTCAAATCTCCCTCAAACTCTGACTTTAACTCTCCTACCTCCTTCTTTCACTAATAAAGACCCTTTTAACACCATTGAGACCACCCAGTGGTCCAGTATAATCACCTCTTCTGAAGGTCAACTGATTAGCAATCTCAATTTCATCAGCAGCCTTTTTTCCACCTCACCATATGACATGACATACTCAGATGTTCCAGAGAGTAGCACATGGACATCTTTGGGGAAATTTCTGCCTACACTGTAGAGAATGTTGGAAGACCATTGGAGGCTAGTGGATGAAAAGATAAGGTGTGGTACGAAAGGGCAATGGAGACATGGGGGAAAAGCCAGGGAGTGCAGAAGCTTTTAGGTCATGTTAAGGATGAGGACTTCCCAGTGGGAAACCACAGGAAGAGTAAGTAGAGGCTAACCTGTTCAAGTTTGTATTTATGAAAGTTTCCTATATTCAAAGAAGAAAAGTAGTTTGGATATGAATGGCTTGCTGAGTACAGGTTATGAGGCTCTTCCTGTCATTCTGGTAAGAGCAAACGACATTTTGGTCTTGGATAATGGCAGTGGGAAAGGACAGAAATAAATGACTCTCAATTATCACTGGAAGAAGCGAGAAATTAAAATTGGATCCCCAGATGCTGGGAGCAAGATGGCCGAAAAGGAACAGCTCCAGTCTCCAACTCCCAGGGCGAGTGACACAGAAGACCGGTGATTTCTGCATTTTCAAATGAGGTACTGGGGTCATCTCACTAGGGAGTGCCAGACAATCGGTGCTGCTCAGCTGCTGAAGCCCGACGAGCGAGAGCTGAAGCAGGGCGAGGCATT
>NW_016875633.1:0-426 GCF_001698545.2 Rhinopithecus bieti
AATGATGAGCACATGGGACTGTGTTTACACATAAATTAATATACTGTTAACGTATCACAGTGCCTAAAAATGAGCTCTGTTGTATTTCTGCAGTGACAAATTTAATGGCATCTTTTAGTCCTAATATATTTTTTCTTTTAAAATACTTTTGTGTGGTATTTTATAATAGTGTGTCCTTTGGTTACTTTTCAGTTGTGCTGCACATTTATTTCCAGGCAGAGTTAGTCAAGCTTTCTAATAAAGTTATTTAATACCTTTATGTGCATTTAGTTGTTGTAAGCCAAAATAGTAGATTTTAATTATAGTTTTAAAGTTACCAAGTAATATTGAAAATATGCCAATTTGTCACTGCTCAAGAATCCCTGTGTTCCTCATTTTAAACTCTTATATATGATGTCTCTCTCTATATGTGTGTTTGTGTGTGTG
>NW_016875634.1:0-478 GCF_001698545.2 Rhinopithecus bieti
AGAAGAAATATCTTCATTTCCAGACAAAGAATTCAGAAGGTTGATTATTAAGCTACTCAAGAAGGTACCAGAGAAAGGTGAAAACCAACTTAAAGAGATTTTTTAAAAATACAGGATATGAATCAAAAAAACTTCAAAGAAATATATATCATAAATAAAAGAAAATCACAACTTCTAGAAATGAAAAGACATACTTAGATAAATACAAAATACACTGGAAAGTTTCAACAATAGAATTCAGCTGGGCACTGTGGCGCACGACTGTAATCCCAACACTTTGGGAGGCCGAGGCGGGCAGATCACCTGAGGTCAGCAGGAGGCAGAAGTTGCAGTCAGCCGAGATTGCAGCATTGCACTCCAGCCTGGGCAACAAGAGCAAAACTCTTTCTCAAAAACAAAAAATAAAATAAAATAAAATAAAATTGAACAATGATTTAAAATGTATCTTTTCTTTTGGAGACAGACCCAGGCTGGAGTG
>NW_016875635.1:0-394 GCF_001698545.2 Rhinopithecus bieti
ATCACCACCACCATCACCACCACCATCATCACCATCACCATCACCCTCATCATCACCATCACCACCATCACCATCATCACCACCACCATCATCACCATCATCACCATCACCCTCATCATCACCATCATCACCACCACCATCACCACCACCATCATCACCATCACCATCACCCTCATCATCACCATCACCACCATCACCATCACCATCACCATCATCACCATCATCACCATCACCCTCATCATCACCATCACCACCATCACCATCATCACCACCACCATCATCACCATCATCACCATCACCCTCATCATCACCATCACCACCATCACCATCATCACCACCACCATCATCACCATCATCACCATCACCCTCATCATCACCATCATCACCACCACCA
>NW_016875636.1:0-1005 GCF_001698545.2 Rhinopithecus bieti
GGGACAAAGTAAATATCCTCAGAAAAAAACTAGAAAGAAAGTCTTGAAGAAACTTCTTTCTGATGTGTGAATTCATATCACAGAGTTACACTTTCTTTTCACGGAGCAGTCTGTTATCAATGTTTTGGGGAATCTGAGAAGAGATGTTTTGGGTCTCATTGAAGCCCACACTGACAAAGGAAATGTCCTCAAATAAAAACTAGAAAGGAGCTTTCTGAGAAACCGCATTGTGATGTGTGAATGCATCTCACAGAGTTACATTTTTCTTTTCATTGAACAGTTTGCTGACACTGTTTTCTTTGAATCTGCAATGGGATATTTCTTAGTGCAATGAAGCTTATGTTGACAAAGGAAAGATCCTCAGATAAAAACTAGAAAGAAACTTTCTGATAACTGCTTTGTGATGGGTTAATTCATCTCACAGAGTTACACCGTTCTTTTCATTGAGCTGTCTGCTAAGACTATTTTCATGGAATCTGCGTTAGAATATTTGGGAGTGCATTGAAGCCTATGGGGACAAAGGAAATATACTCAGATTTTAAAAAGAGGCTTTCTGAGAAGCTGCTTTGTATGAGTGAATTCATCTCACAGAGTTACACAATTCTCTTCATGGATCAGTTTATTAGTACTCTTTTTTTGGAATTTGATTAGGGATATTTTGGATCACATTGAAACATATGGTGACAAGGAAATATCCTCTGATAAAAACTGGAAAGAAGATTTCTGGAAAGTTCTTTGGGATGTGTGGATACATCTCACAGAGTTACACCTTTTTTTTCATGGAGCAGTTTGCTAACACTCTTTCGTGGAATCTGCAAAGGGATATTTGGGAACAATTTGAGGCCCATAGTGAAAAAGGAAATATTCTCAGAAAAAAACTAGAAAGAAGCTTTGTGAGAAACTTCTTTGTGATGTGTGAATTCATGAAGCAGTTTGCTAACACTGTTTTTGAGGATTCTGCATAGTGGTATTTGGGAGTGCATTGAGGCCAGTGGTGAAAAAGGA
>NW_016875637.1:0-1142 GCF_001698545.2 Rhinopithecus bieti
AAACTTCTTGGTGATGTGTGAATTCACCTCACAGAGATTCACTTATATTTCATGGAGCAGGCCATTAACACTGTCTTTGAGGAACCTGAGAAGTTCTATTTTGGATCGCATTGAGACCTACACTGATAAAGGAAATAACATCAGTTAAAACGTAAAAGAAGTTTTCTGAGAAACTTGAGTTACAAATTAGTCCCCAGGAAGGAGTTTGCTAACACTCTTTTCTTGGAATCTGCAAAGTGGTATTTGGGAGCCCATTGGGTCCCATGGTGAAAAGGAAATATCCTCAGTTAATAACCAGAGAGAAGCTTTCTGTGAGGTTGCTTTTGATGTGTGATTTCATCACCCAGAGTTCCACCCTTCCCTTCTTGGAACAGTTTGCTAACACTGTTGTCGTGGATTCTGCAAAGTGATATTTTGGAGGTCTGAAACTGCTCTGTGTCACGTGAATTCTCCTCACACAGTGAAGCTACTCTTTTCATTGGGCAGTATTATAACACTGTTTTGGTTAGTCTGCATTGGGATAGTCACGAGCCCTTTGAGGCTTACAGCGAGAAAGGAAATGTCTTCCGATAGAAACTGGAGAGAAGCTTTCAGAGCAGCTGCTTTGTGACGTGTGTATTCCACTCACAGAAATATAACTTTCTTCTCCCAGAGTATTCTGGAATCCCTTTTGGAGAAAAGGCTACCAAGAGATATTCGGGAGTATAGTGATGAGTATGGTGATAAAGGAAATATGCTCAGACAAAACTGGAAATTAGCTTTCTGTGAAACTGCTTTATGTTCAACATATTTACTCATCTCGCATAGTTAAAACTTAAATTATATTAAGCAGTTTGGAAACTCCGTCATGCACAAATCCGCGAAGGGATATTCGGGAGCACATTCAGGCCTCCGGTGAAAGAGGAGATATCTTCAGATAAAACTGCATAGAAGTTTTCTGAAAACTACTTTGTGGTGTATGCATTGCACTCAGAGAGTTATACCTCCTTTCTCACAAGGCAGTGTTTCAACACTGTTCCTGTGAAACCGAAAAAGTGATATTTCAGAACGCATTGAGGACTATGGCGAATAGTGAAATATACTGAAATAAAATCGAGGAAGAAGCGTTCCAAGAATCTGTTCTCTGGTATGTGCATTCACTT
>NW_016875638.1:0-394 GCF_001698545.2 Rhinopithecus bieti
CTATTTTACTTTTGGTGAACCAATATTTTCTTAATGACCTATGCCTGATGTCACGATATAAATCATGGGTAAAATATCCATTTGAAGTACTGAAGCAGAGTATTCATTTGAAATATCTATTTCAAGATACATTAGTGGATTTTAATGTAACAGTCAGTGATTTGGTTTCTGATTGCACATTGCCACAGAACTTAAGAAACTACTACTTGCTGAATTTTAGTGCACTGTCAAATAAGAATGACCACAATTATATACCACAGCAAATTGTCGCAATAAATTAGATGAAAAAAACAGAGATGAGAATCTAGCTACCTTCTATTAAGTCAGATGATGAAAGAACCTTGAAAAACTGTAAAACATTTTTCTTTTTTTTTTTTTTTTTTTGAGACGGAGT
>NW_016875639.1:0-1004 GCF_001698545.2 Rhinopithecus bieti
CCCTTCCTTCCTTCCTTTCTTTCTTTTTTTCTTTCTTCTTTCTTCTTTTTTTTTTGAAATGGAGTCTCACTTTGTCACCTAGGCTGGAGTGCAGTGGCATGATCTTGGCTCACTGCAATCTCTGCCTCCTGGGTTTAAGCGATTCTCCTACCTCAGCCTCCTGAGTAGCTGGGATTACAGGCGTGCCCACCCCCCACCGGCCCTGCACCCAGTTAATTTTTGTATTTTTTAGTAGAGACGGGGTTTCTCCATGTTGACCAGGTTGATCTCAAACTCCTGACCTCAGGTGATCTGCCAACCTCAGCCTCTCAAAGTGCTGGTATTACAGGCATACGCCACCACGCCCAGCCAATTTTTTTTTTCCCTTTTCTGCTTTTCTTACCAACGACGTACTAGAAGGAAAGTCATAGCAATTTTCTTAAAGTTATAATTAATGTGGATATTATTAAACAATGGAAATGAATTTTGTACATTTCTGATCTTCAGCTGTGGTCCAGGAGCTGGACCGGGTGGGTGCTTTATTTATGTTTTCTCGTTTGTAATTTTTACTAGGAGGTAGCCGTGCTAATCCTTTCAAAGATGAGAAAAGACCTTCTCTTCTTTTTTTTTTTTTTTTTTTTTTTTTTGGAAAGGGAAGATAAGCATCCATTTGCTAGTTTTGTTTTGTTTTTCTTTTTTTCAGTCCCACAGGCCCACCCACCAGCCTGTCTACATGGTGCCAACCCCTCCCCCAGGGCCTTGCCTGAGCCTCTCCTGACTGCTGCTTTCCCTACCCAGCCTCTGGGCAGTGCCCTGCCAAGATAGAGATCCGTGCCTTTGCCCCAACATTTGTCTGCTCCTTCTATACGATCCCAAGTTATCCAGTTAAGAATCTGCTCTGGAATTCTCCTTGGGAGGCTGAGGCAGGAGAGTCACCTGAGCCCCAGAGGTCAAGGCTGCAGTGAGCCGTGATCGCACTACTGCACTCCAGCTTGGGTGACAGAACAGAGACCCTGCCTCAAAAA
>NW_016875640.1:0-221 GCF_001698545.2 Rhinopithecus bieti
GTGTGTGTGTATGTGTGTGTGTGTGTGTGTGTGTGTGTGTGTGTGTGTGTGTGTGTGTGTGTGTGTGTGTATGTGTGTGTGTGTGTATGTGTGTGTGTATGTGTGTATATGTGTGTGTGTATGTGTGTGTGTATATGTGTGTGTGTGTGTATATGTGTGTGTATGTGTATATGTGTGCGTGTGTGTATATGTGTATGTATGTGTGTATATGTGTGTGTGTA
>NW_016875641.1:0-1747 GCF_001698545.2 Rhinopithecus bieti
CAAGGGAGGGGAGAAATCTTTAGCCCATCACTCATTTACAGCTCATATCTGTGGTGGCCAGAACAAAAGACAGTGGGGTGTCTTCTTTAAGGAGAGGAAGCTGATGGTTTAATGCCCCTGGCTCTTGGTGATTTCCTACCAACAGAATGGATCACAGAGAGAGGGAAGGTGGTTAGAGTGAGAGCAAGATGCACTTTCATCGGCACAAGTCAAGATGTAGTGGACCAAAGTGAATTTGACATAATGAAATAAGGCTAGGCTTGAGCTTATTTGAAAGGACCCAGCCCAAGAAACATTCTTCTAGGGTGAGAAGACTCCTGGAGAGTCTACATGGGGGTAATTCAAGATAGAAGAAGGCAAAAGGAACCTATATACTCACCTGGATAAGATCAGGTAGCACCAATTAAGTAAGTGGGTATTGTTCTTCTACCTGTCATCCCATTTCATCCTGCAACCTGAAAGAGCCAGTCACATCAGCACCATGATCATAGGAGAGGAAGCTGGAGCAGAGGGTTGAAAAGAGCAGGCCATGTTTACCTCCTTCCTCACAAGCAGTGTGCAAAATTCCCAGACAGGCCTGAGGGTGAGGATGAGGTGCCAGAAAGGGAGGATCAGGAGAAGACTTCAATTGTATGTGAGAAGAAAGTGTTGATTGATTTGAGATTTCTATAAATACCTCAAAGTTAGACTCTTCTGGCACTGGGAGCCATCTTGAGATAATAATAGGGCTGGAGGAAGGCAGCTCCTTCAGGCGTTTGGATAGCAGTAGTGAGAGACTTTTCAGATTGCACTCCACTAAGGTTAGTCTATCCGGTGTACCTGTTATAATGACAATGGATGACTGAGGTAAATTTAGACAGTGATAATTCTATGAACAAAAATATTCCAGGGTAACATTGAGGGTGGCTTGAAGACTGTGGCAATGCACCCAACTAGAGAGACTAATGGTGCAGAAGTCGCCAGAACAAAATGAGCTCGGTGGGAAGGGACACAACAAGAAGGAGCATGGGCAAGTCCAGAAGCAGGGAAGAGGCAGAGAGGCCGCAGCTGGGCAGGAAAGGTTGCAAGATTGATGGGGTGGGAGTGGGGCTGTTACTTGTGATTAGAGTTTTTGAGGTGTTTGCAGGGCCAGATCTCCTGGGGCCTCCAGAGGCAAGAAGAAAGATTTTAGTCTATGTGCATTTAGCCAATAGAGGGTGTAAACGAAATGAATGACCTGATTTAATTTATGTTTTTAAACTTCTCCGTAAGTTCCTTCCATTGTAAAAAAATAAACATATAACTTATATATATGTGCTAGGTGCAGTGGCTCACACCTGTAATCCCGACACTTTGGGAGGTGGGTGGATCATGAGGTCAGGAGGTTGAGACCATCCTGGCTTACACGGTGAAACCCCGTCTCTACTAAAAATACAAAAAAATTAGCTGGGCGTGGTGGTGGGCGCCTGTAGTCCCAGCTACTCAGGAGGCTGAGGCAGGAGAATGGTGTGAACCCAGGAGGCAGAGCTTGCAGTGAGCTGAGATCGCGCTGCTGCACTCCAGCCTGGGCGACAGAGCGAGATGCCATTTCAAAAAATAAAAAAATAAAAATAAATAAATAAATAATATGTATGTGTATACATATATATACATAAATGCTGAAAATATCTAATATTTGTTTTAAAAATGTGTAGGTATTCAAACTTCCTCTGAAAATCTTTATAATTTGCAAAATTCAATACAGCTGTTTTTATATATTTAAAAAGAG
>NW_016875641.1:2324-6869 GCF_001698545.2 Rhinopithecus bieti
AAAAAAAAATCAGTCAAAACTGATTTATTTTTAATTCTGAACACAAATTAACTTTAAAAGCCTACTCATGAAAGTGGAGGAATATGCCATTTGCAAAACAGACACCAGCCAAGTATTTCAAACGTTTTTATAGATAAAGTATTCACAGAATTCAATGGACTGTGTACTTCTCATTTAGTAAGAGTTCTTTATAAAATAACACGGAATTGTTTTAAATATAATTTTAATGTTTTATTTTGTATGTTATTTTCTCAAAATGGTTATGCATTTCTGTAATCATACAGATAACCTAAGAAAGTTGTTTCAAGAATAAACATGAGTTTTGATCATCTTATAAAATAAGAGATAACAAAAATTTCTTCTCTTTAACTTACTGAACATATCAAATACTTTAAAGATGTAATTTTACAACCTTAAAAAATACTGATATTTAGAAAAGCAACCTTCCCTGAAATTTTGAAGATATTTTGGCAGGTGAATATTTAAAATACAAATTATTCATTATGTTTAAGGTGTCATTTAAGTTTTTCTGTTTAAACCTAGAAGAAAATAATATCCAAACAATAATGAAATTTAGAAATCATTTTTGTAATATTATAGTTACATTTGAGATACTTTCTACCATACTAGAAATATAGTACAGTTAATTAGAAACTTAAAGCTTTTGACTATAGTGAAACATTTATTTCTATTGAGTCTTGCTATTTTCAAAACTCTGAATAATAATTAGATTCCAGAGACTTTCAAGAGATTGCAGTACTGGTAACGCTAAGCATTCAACGATTGCTCTCTGGAAGGCTGCTCTGTGAAGGATTTTGAGGATGTGTCCAGACCTACTGAATAAGAGTGAAGTGATCAGTTAATAGTATTTGTCGTGGATGTTGCAAGGATGCCAAAGAGGAGCTGTGATTTAAGTGCTCCATAGACACCATCTGTATTTTCCACTCGTAAGATCTGGCCAGCTGTAGAATGTTATGACACTTTTGTAGCACGAGAGCATGGTCTCGTTAGATAGGTTGTAGTTTACACAGAAAATAGTAGGTTTAATGTGATTTTGTTCCATTTTGTTTTCAAGACTTATATATGTAATAAGACCTCAGGTAGTTCTATATTCCAATATTTATTCCTCTTTAGACCAGAATCTAAATCTGAATCTAATGTGTAGGTCTCAACATGTGAGTGAGTCAAAACTAGCATTATTTTTTTCAGGAAATAGAATAGAATAAAAGGTAGTAGGAAGTATCAGAAAATATTACATGTGGTAAATGCAGGGATTGTTTTGTAAAACTTTTGTGATATGTGTATGTGAACCGTATTGTGATATAAAACAAATTATTCTGGGTTGTGGTTAAAACATTTTGAAACTCAGTGGTTTAGATTCTAGCATTTTTACTTCTATGACAGGCTACAGCATTCTGTTGAACGGACTCTGTTCTTCTCTGAATAATGTCTGAGTAGTAGACCAGGACAAATGTCTAGGCCAATTGTGTCATTTCCATATTGTGTCTTAAACCCTGAGCAAAATCTCTAGGCTCATATTGGGTTGATAGTATTTGTTATCTTGGCATACCCTTTTTCATAGTTGTTCTTATTTTTGACCATTGGAAACTTATTTGGAGGCCAGGTCCTCTATCAACTTTATAAAATATGCCAGATTACCTGGGAAATTAGTCACTGTTCAGTATTTTACATTTTACACTTTTATTTTGCCTTCTTTATAATTATGAGCATTGAATATTTTGCTGTAGATGTTTAAATGCCCACTTATTTTAAGAATTCATAATTCTAATACCTCCTGAAACCATTGTAGAAGACTATTTTTTCATTGCATTTATAATCAACACTGATTTCTAATAAGTGATATCTGCTCTAATCTAATTGTTAATTTGTATATATGCTTGGTTTCCATCTTTCTTCACCGGACGTTGTTCACCACACTAAATGTTGTTTCCATTCCTCTAAAATGTAGCATCCCTCCAACTCATTTATTTATTAGAGGTGATCAGGCTAGGTCCTCTGAAACAGCCATAGACAAAGCTGTAATATCTACCTTGAAGATATGTTCCCAGAAGCTTAGTAAGAATTTTTTGTCACCCTTGTAAAGTGATTTGATAAATTTCATAACAGCTTCATGTTCTAAAGTACGTTTATTACCAAGCTTTGATTTATAATTGAAATGCTCAGCCTTCTCCATTTCTTTAGGTTAAAACATTTAGGCAACTGGAATTTGTTAAAATTGAGATGTGTCCTGTCTACTAATTATTTTGACTACATTTGCTTTAATTATAGCTTTTGACATAGTGGAGATCATGGCTGAAATGGGGTGCATTACAAGTCATTAGCCAGGATGGGTCAGTATGAGGATCAGGAAATATCTTAGAACTTAAAGAGTGCCTTCCGGAGCTAAGACAGTGTACCTTGGGGGAAGGACAGGACAAACAAGAACAAAAGGAAGAAATCTAAACAGAAAGATGTATCATCAACATAATTTGACTTTTTAGTTTAGATTGTCCCTACTACTTGATGCAAAGGTACGTTGCCACTTTAGGTGTTTCCTTTGAATCAGCAGCAGCAGCATCATGTGGAAACTTTCTAGAAATATAAATTTCAGACCCCATCCCAGATCTACTGAATCTCTGGGATGGAGAAGGGGTGTGGGGGAGAGGTGGATAAAAATCTGTCTTTTAGCAGACTCTGCTGGTTATTCTTAAGTGTGATAAAGTTTGAGTACCATTCCTAGAGTAAACACTGAAAAATGGACTTCATAGAAATAATGAGACCAGTGAAAAATATTTTTTAAATGTAATTTTACAAATAGTTTTCATCCATTTAGTTACATGGAACTCTGTGTAGTATTTGCTGTTGAAAAAAATAAGGTTACAATTTATCAAGGCTAATGAAAGAAAACATATAAGAGATTCAAAGCTAGTGAGATGTATTCAATAGTGTATCAAGGAAAAAAATAAAACAAATGGCCTTATATTATGTAATAATTTCCTTTACATTTCTTTTCATAGTATAATGACTCCATGCTGACACTAAAAGGTGATTACATATTTGTTGTATAATTCTAGGACAGCACGTGCATTGAAATACCTCTCTCTAATCCAAAAGATAGAGCTCTTCACTTAGATGTGCAGTTAACGAGTGCTGCCCTTAATGGTGATAATGAAATTATCCTGAGTCCACTAGAGTGCACCAAATATATTGTATGGTATTCTCCAGCAACTACAGGCTGTAGCAATGAAAGGTATGGTTTGCGTGTGGCATTATATTTCATTGTTGAACCTTAGAAATTAACCTTTAAATTTTACTTTTTCTTACATGATAATCATTAAAATTACACTTGCTCATAGTTTTAACTTTGTTTAATACTAGTCCCTGAAAAAATGTACTGATTTAGTTCGAGTTAGTTTTTGCTTGCTTCAGTGCAAAAATAGTAGTTATCAGAATATCAAATTAAATAATTTCTACATTTCTCCTTTTACCCCCTTTCACTTCACTTTTTACTAAGTAAACCTTTATGGATGCAAAAGCTGAACCAAATGAAAACAATTGCATGAGGACTAGGGATTAAACTTTCAATTTTCTTGATGAAAATTCATATGTTTTACTTCTTAATTAAATACAAATAATTCACTTGGAGGACATAGAGGAATTAAAGTAATTAATTACAGTCATAATGTCCTACAATAAATATCTTGAACTTATTTCTGCTAACTGAAATTTTGCATCCTTTGACCAGTCTCTCCTCAAAGTTTGTGTCCCCTCCACCTCCCAGCACCTGGTAACAATAATCATTATACTCTCTGCTTCTGCGTTCAATTTTTTTTTTATTGTTATACTTTAAGTTCTAGGGTACATGTGCACAACGTGCAGGTTTGTTACCTATGTATACATGTGCCATGTTGGTGTGCTGCTCCCATTAACTCGTCATTTACATTAGGTATATCTCCTAATGCTACCCCCTCCCTCCCCGCTCCCCGCAATAGTTCAATTTTTTAAAATTCAACATATAAATGAAATCTGTCTTTCTGTGCCTGGCTTCTTTTATTTAATGTAACATCCTTTAGAATAACTCTTATTGGTGCTTCAAGTACAGTATCCTACAATAAAAACCAGTAATTGTTACTTTAACGAGTCAGTAAATAAATGAATACATCTGTGAAATTTTAAAGGATAAAAATTATTATTCTGTGAAGCATGAAAATAAGAATATCACATATTATAAAAGACACTATTTTGAAAAAATTTCCATTAGAAATATGGGCTGGTCTTTTTGCCCCAATATGACTGCACAGGCTTTGTGAACATATACTGAATCTTGAATTTTCTTTATCAGCATACATTAAAAAATTTTTTGGCTAATACTTACTGTCTGCCTACTCTGCTATCATCATTGAGGCATGTATTTTACATACATAAACATAAAATTCTCACAGCAACTGTAAGAGGTAAGATTGATTCCTCCTATTTTATAAATGAGAAAATTGAAGCTCAAAAAGTTAAATGACTTTTTGAAAACTACACAAGTGAAAGATGACA
>NW_016875642.1:0-1310 GCF_001698545.2 Rhinopithecus bieti
ATTGATTTGTTTAAAATAAAAGTTTTAGGAAAATATGAGGTCACAACTAAACCCCAGAAGGTTCTCAAACAGATGAGTATGGTTTAATCTTCAATTTTAAGTCCTAAACCTGAAAGCTTTTTGACACATTTGAATCATTAGAAGAGTCTACTTTGAGCCTAGTTTAACCTAGTTTGACAAAGCTGGATTATAAGATGTTACATTACAAGCAATATATTCAAATTGAATGTTTAAAAATACCAATAACAAACATAATTATTTAAGTATATTCATAATAATTCACATTCTGATGTCTTTATTATGGTTAGAGAATTGCCTTAAAATTCTATCCTTCTAATATATGGTTACCAGTTTCCAGACTGAAGATGACACTGGGTATTGTATTGTCTTATTAAAATTGTATGGTATGTTTCCTTTGATTTTATTTAACATTTGGGCTCTAGGAAACACTGTTGAAAACAATCTAATTATACCTAGAGAAACTTCCTATGCACAAAACAATAAACTTGTGCTGCCAACTTAGATATCTGTAAACTTCAGATAATCTGATTAGTAAAAGACACTTGAGGTCTTCATTAAATGATGGTTCCATGTCTTCTTATTTCTTGTTACAGACAGACTTTGAAAAGGATGTAGACATTGCTTGTCGATCAGGTAAGCATATTTAGATTTTGAAAATCTAATCAGTAGGGATGTTAAATCATTTCTATAGATTTTAATTTTAAAGAAAATACTGTGGTTTACACATTACATATTGTTCTGTGAAAGGGCTGTATATATAAAGCAGCCCCCAAATGCCAAAGGAGCTGAGAAACCAAAGAACGAGGCAGAAAAATCCAGTTGTTGGTTAAAGGGAGGATATTAGGGAACTTACAGACAGGAGTGTAGTCTTGGGCAGCAGCAAGACAGATAGATCCCCACACAGTTACTCTTCAGACACAGGGTTTATATACCATAGGGAAAGGGGATACATGCTGTATAGACAATTAAAGGCAACCCTCCAGAATAGGCAAGAGTGCTATGAGCCTCATAGCCTATAATTTGTACAATAACATCAAGGTTGCTTTGATCTAAAGGCAGAATTTGTAATGAGTACATGTTCTTACATTAAGTACAGTAAATAAAGTAAGAATCAGGAGGCATTCATAGGACTGGGGTTATTCAGAAGTCAAAATGGTGGATTAGCATTCAAAATGGAGTCACTTTTGTCTCCATATTTATGTGTATGAATAAACAGAATCTTTAAAATGGAAGGATTGTAGTAACAGAAGTGTGTTTGTGGAGGAAGAAGGCGGGGGGGGGAGAGAGGG
>NW_016875643.1:0-394 GCF_001698545.2 Rhinopithecus bieti
CCTCAACCTCCTAGACTCAAGTGAATCTCCCACCTCAGCCACCCTAGTAGCTGGTACTAGATGCATGCTCCAACATGCCCGACTAATTTTTTTTTTTTTTTTTTTGAGGCGGAGTCTCGCTCTGTCGCCCGGACTGGAGTGCAGTGGCCAGATCTCAGCTCACTGCAAGCTCCGCCTTCCGGGTTTACGCCATTCTCCTGCCTCAGCCTCCCGAGTAGCTGGGACTACAGGGGCCCGCCACCTCGCTCGACTAGTTTTGTATTTTTTTTTAGTAGAGACGGGGTTTCACCGTGTTAGCCAGGATGGTCTCCATCTCCTGACCTCGTGATCCGCCCGTCTCGGCCTCCCAAAGTGCTGGGATTACAGGCTTGAGCCACCGCGCCCGGCCTAATTT
>NW_016875644.1:0-394 GCF_001698545.2 Rhinopithecus bieti
AAGAACACTGTCCTTGAGAAACCTGACAAGGGCTCCTTTGGGTCGCATTGAGGCCTACGCTGATAAAGGAAATATCCTCAATTAAAAACCTGAAAGAAGCGTTGGGAGAAACTTCTTGGTGAGATGTGAATTCATCTCACAGAGTTACAACTTATTCTTCAAGAAGCAGTTTGCTGACAGTGTTTTCATGGAATCTGCCAAGTGATATTTGGGAGCGCATTGAGCCCCATGGTGAAAAAGGAAATATCCTCAGATAATAGCTAGAAAGAAACTTTCTCAGAAACTGCTTTCTGATGTGTGGATTCATCATACAGGGTTTCCCCTTTAACTTCTTGCAGCAGATTGCTAACACGCTTTTCTTGGATTCTGGAAAGTGATATTTCAGAGCTCATTG
>NW_016875646.1:0-871 GCF_001698545.2 Rhinopithecus bieti
AAAGAGGTGGATCTTGCCTCAGTTATGCTCAGCTATTTCATTACACAGGAAAACCTCATTCTTCCTTTTTGTTTTTTTTTGAGACGGAGTCTCGTTCTGTCACCCTTGCTGGCGTGCAGTGGCACGATCTCGGCTTACTGCAAGTTCTGCCTCCTGGGTTCACGCCGTTCTCCTGCCTCAGCCTCCCAAGTAGCTGGGAGTACAGGCGCCTGCCACCACCGTGCGCGGCTAATTTTTTGTATTTTTAGTAGAGGCGGGGTTTTACCGTGTTAGCCCGGATGGTCTCAATCTCCTGACCTCGTGATCCACCTGCCTCGGCCTCCCAAAAGCTGGGATTACAGATGTGAGCCACCACGCCCGGCCCATTCTTCCTTTTATTGCAATTTATTGTTTTTTTTTTTTTTTAATCTGGCCTTGTGTTATGGAAATAACATTGGAAAATGGAGATTAAAATGGGAAATGGAAATAACAATCAGTAATGGCTTAAGAACAGAAGCTTGATTGGGGAAAAGTCTTCCGAATATAAGGATGATCAAGTGGGAAGAAAATAAAGTGGAACTTTGAGGTTGAAATGGCTCACTCATGCCTGTAATCCCAGCACTCTGGGTGGCTGAGGCAAGCGGATCATGAGGTCAGGAGTTCGAGACCAGCCTGGCCAACATAGTGAAACCCTGTCTTTACTAAAAATTAGCCAGGTGTGGTGTCACATGCCTGTAGTCCCAGCTATTTGGGAGGCTGAGGCAGGAGAATCACTTGAACCCGGGAGGCGGAAGTTGCAGTGAGCTGAGATCATGCCACTCCACCGCAGCCTGGATGACAGAGCGATACTCTGTCTCAAAAAAAAAAAAAAAAGATAGATCATCGGCTGGGC
>NW_016875647.1:0-2981 GCF_001698545.2 Rhinopithecus bieti
TGACTTTGTAACTTTTTCCTTGCCAAATTACCTGCGTGAGTTGGAATTAACCAGACTTGAGCAATCTGAGTTTGAGAAGAGGAGCGTTTAACAAAAGAACTATTTTTAAAATTCTAAAGGAGGAAAATCATAAAGGAAAGTGAGAACAGGGCACTATTTTTTTTTTCCTAATCATGAAGGGGGCAAGACGAGAAATGTACAGATTGGGAAGGAACTGTGTGAAGAAGCTGCCTGATAGAAGTGTTGGTCTAGAAAATGCTAACCCATAGTGGCTTCACAGGGAAGAAGCTTGAGGAATAAATATACCAAACTCACTCTTCTCTCTTTTTCTCTCAGATCTTCTGTAACTGAGTACCATTCGATGCATCTAATCAGAGGATAGTGCAAGAAAAATGTTGATGTAGCTTGTGTTAATCACTATCTGGGACACAGACCAGAATGGAGATGCTTGGAGAGTAAATTTGAAGATGTGGGAGATGAGGGTCAGGTTATGGGAAGCATGGGCTTCTCGGTAGATAAGAATTCACGTTATGAGAGATGACCCGGTAGCCTAGGATTTTATGTGATCTGCATAAACAGGGGAAGAAGGGTATGATAGGATTAGTCTAAAGGGTCTTGGTAAATTTTGATGACGTAACAGTGAATGTAAGAGTTGAGAGGAAATAGGAATAACAGACTCTCCTAGGATCATATTATCCTCTAGGACCCCCAATTTGTTATACTTTGTGTATATTTTACGTATATTTAGTTCCACAAAATTTCTGATGAATTTCAAATGTAAATAGTGCATTTAATGCTTAAGGAACATTTTAATAATAAAAATAAAATCTGTATTTATCACATTTTAATAAGTTGTGCTATGTTCCATGTACATTATATGAACTAATCCTTTGATACTTCACACAAAACCATATAAAGTGTGAAACTCTATCATTTCCATTTTCTAGTCGTTGAAACTGAGGCAAAGGAGATTAAGTAACTTGCCATGCTTACATAGGAAGTTAATGACAATGCCAGAATGTAAACTCACCTTATATTGACTATTAAAAGCCTAACAAACATGCAAGAAAGAACAATACAATTATATTAATTATCAGTTTTGAAAGTGACAATATTACTAAATAGAACATTCTGAATTATAAAATATTTTAAGAGTAATTTCAAAAATTACATTTTAAAATAATACATGTCACCTAAGACATTAATAGATTTATCTAATTTAATGAGCTAATTCATTAAAATATTAAATCTACCTATAAAAGTAATACACTAAGGTGGTTATGTGTACAGATACAGAATTGAATTCCCTGGAGTTAAGTCACTGCCAAGGAGGCATTGGACAAGCTTCTCTAACTTCCAGAATTCTCAGCTGTGGAGTGGAAATGCTAATACAGTGGAATCAAACCTATGGTGTTGCTATGAGAAATAAATGAGAAATGTAATGTAATACTCTTAAGAGACTGGCCCATAGAAACTACTCAATACACGCTGTAATTAGTAATTCATTGCAATTCAAACTGTTAGGAGTTTGGACTGGAAATGTACTGGAGAAACTGAAAATGAGTCAGGAGTTTATATCTTCAAGGACTAAGGGGAAACATAATAATAATCATGTCACAAGTATACTCTCTCTACTTAATAATTATTTGCTAAACACACCAGTTTGAAGACAGAATTGCTGTTAGATCTGAACAGAATTTTAATGAATATCAAACATATTTTCTAAATTAGTTGGGTCTTTGTTAATGAACATTTTGTGTGATCAGTTTGTGATCAGTTTGTGATCAAATCTAACTGAATTAGATCATGATCTTTTGGAGGGTGAGATTAGAAAACAATTATCAGGGAAGATCATCATGGCAACTTATAAAAGAAAAAGTTATAAGTAATTCATTTAAAAGTGGTTTAGAGTTGCTTACTATGTAATATATATATACATATGTGTATGTACATTACTTATATATATTTTTTCAAAGCTTGAGACTTAGGAAAAATATAATCATCTTCTATAGCAGTAAAATTGCCTATTTTAAAATTGAAGTTCTAGGAGAAGGTTAATTTTATTAAAATTTCCACTTAATAGGAAATCACATGTGAAATATTCAGTTTATTTATGGAATATTTTATTAATACCACCAACTTATTCCCAAAACATGTAGATCTTAATGTCGACATGTCCCAAAACATGTAATATTAGTTGGCCTTATCTATCTATGATCAGTCCATTTTCAGTGACTTCTAGATCACAGGCTTCATGACAATGGGTCCTTGATTTCTCTTTCTCTCTTCAGTGGTAGATATTGTCAAGGCTTGAGCATCATTACTCCCTGATGTTTCAAGAGCCAAATCACTTTTTATTTTAATTGTAATTTGAATCTACTTACAAGTGTACAGAATGAATAATCAAAAGAACTCAATGGATTAGGATAATGTTTTTTGTTCCAGGAGCCTCTCTTATTAACATTTTGCCTTTTGTATTAACATCTGATTTTGCATTGCCATCTCAGTTCCCATTTTTATGTAAATAATGACTGACCTCTGGCACTCAATGTGTTATTAAAAATGCACCCTTGGAAGCACATGTATTTACTAATTAGAACCGCTCAGAGGCTTTGCAGGAACAGTAAAGAATAGCATTTGTGACAATTAAGTTTTACCACTTCTTACTTACTGTTGCTGAAATTTTAAAATGTTATTTGTTCAATCGAACTCTCTTTATTTTTCAAAATGCTATTTAAAACGTATTTTGCCAAAGATGCTTGGAAGATAACTTAATGAAATATTACTCTGTGGAGCTAAAAGATTCTGAGCACAATAAATCTAATATAAATTTTAAATATGGCATTTTTCTACTAATGTTTATATGTAGAAGAACTTAGACATTGTTGCTGTATGGAAGGCTTAAATTTTATTCTTATCAATAACATCAGTGAAAATTAATCTGCAAAGTAGATCTCATAAGGTCATTCTTCAGAAGTTTC
>NW_016875648.1:0-2474 GCF_001698545.2 Rhinopithecus bieti
GATATAGTTATACTAAAATTTATTTGTTGTTTCTCGGAAATTCACATTTAGCCGGGCAATTTGTATTTTGCCACCTTTTTGGGAGCACCCAGCGGAGGAGCCCTTCCATCTTTGGGGCTGGCTGAAGCTAGAGGACCAGGCAGAAAAGAGGGTTGGGGGTTGATGCCTGCTGGTGAAGGGGCAGGTTCCTGGGGGGTCGCGGAGGGAGTCTAGGACCTCTAGTCGAGGGCTGCTTTCCCTCTCCGTGCAGATGGGCGGCCTCACGGCGCAGGCTGCCAGCTGGACTGGCACGGTGACCGCGCGCGTGACCCAGCGAGCCGGGCCCGCTGCCCCGCCGCCAGAGAAGGAGCGGCCACTGCTGCCTCCACCGCCCTGTCCAGCGCAGCCGCTGGGCAGGCCCCGATCCCCTTCGCCCCCGGAGAAGGCTCACCCGCCTTCCCCGCCCACGGCCTCGGCCCTGGATTATCCCAGCGAGAACCTGGCCTTCATCGACGAGTCCTCGGACACGCAGAGCGAGCGCGGCTGCCCGCTGCCCCGTGCGCCGCGAGGTCGCCGCCGCCCCAATCCCCCCAGGAAGCCCGTGCGGCCCCGCGGCCCCGGGCGTCCCCGAGACAAAGACGTGCCGGTGTAGGGGCAGGATCCCCGGCCCGGGCCTCTCAAGGGCTTCGTTCCTGCTTTCCCCGGCATGCTTGGCTTGTTTGACCAAAGAGCCCTCTTTCCACGAGACTGAAGTCTGGGGAGGAGGCTACGGTTGCCTCTCCGCCGTCCCCCGGCCCCGGCCCTTTCCTCACTTCCATCCATCTCCAGACCCCCCACGGCTTTCTGTGTCGCTGACCCGGGCGGGCGTGTCCCTCACAGCACCTCACGACTGTGCCTCAAAGCCTGCATCAATAAATGAAAACGGTCTGCACCGCTGCGGGCGTGACGCTCCCGGACGCGAGTGAGTGTGGAAGTGCTTTCCTCGGGTCACCGCGGGGGCACATCTGGCCTCCCGTGGCCCCCAGGCCGAGGGTCCCCGGGCACCCAGATCGGTCAATTCTCCGCCCTCTCGGCTGGGCTCAGGCCCGTGTCTCTGCCTGGAGGCGGCTGGGTAGGGTCCGGCGTGGGGATCAGCCGGGATGGGCTGTACGTCTCCAGCCTCTGCACACACTTTGGGGGGTGGGGTGCGGGGGGTGGAGAAGCAGGGGAGAGAGGATGGCATCTCGCGTGGCGGGCTGTCGTTTGAACTCTCCCAGCGCGAGAGGCCCTGCCCTGCCCCCTTCCTGGAGCGTTGACCCCCTTCTCGTCCCGAGGCCTGTGGCGTCTGGGTCCGTTGGGGCAGAACCATGGAGGAAAAGCCTTCGAAAGTAAGACCTCTCCCCGGACCCCTTACTCTGTCCTCTCCCAACCCACCTTTGGTCCGACTCGGGTCCCTGGCGCGATTTCTTACTCAGCCTTGGCTTCCCGCAGCCCCCACCCAACCAACCCCACGCTCTACGGGATCCCCGCCCGGACCCGGCTCAGATCCCCAGCCTGCTCTTCCTTCCCGCTCCAGCCACCTGCGACCCTTGGCTCCCTCCTTGTATGTGGCCCACAGGTGTCGCTCAAGTCTTCCGACCGCCATGACTCGGAGAAGGAGAGCGTGCACAGCGACATTCGGGACCTGTGGACCAGGACCACGCTGTCCCAGGCACAGCTGAACATGCCGCTCTCCGAGGTCTGCGAGGGCTTCGACGCGGAGGGCCGCAGCATTAGCAAGACCCGCGGGTGGTACAGCCCGGGGAGCCGCTCGTTGGACGAAGGGGACAAGGCCAGCCACAAGCCGGAGGAACTGGACGAGCACGCGCTGGTGGAGCTAGAGTTGCACAGCGGCAGCTCCATGGAAATCAATCTGGGGGAGAAGGACACCGCATCCCAGATCGAGGCCGGTCAGTGTGGCCTCGCCAGGCCGTGGGCGCCCGCGGGGCAATAAGCTATCCGGGGACTCAATTTCTGGAGCTGTAAAATTGGGGGAAGCTGATGGGATCCAAGTTTCTAGGATTCCCTGGGAGAGGCGCCAGCGCGAATCCTTCGCCCTTTAAATCCGCCAGGCACTCTTGGAGCGCCCCCTCCCGGGCAGGCGTTGTAACAGGCCTTTCAGTCGTGGCGCGCAGAGTCCGGGGAAGGACGCACCAAATAAATTGAGCAAAGATCCCGCGGTAGGACCTGCGGGGTTTTCTTGTTTTGTTTTGGAGACAGGATGTCGCTCTGTAGCCCAGGCTGGATGGAGTGCAGTGGTGCGATTATAGCTCACTGCAGTTCAAGTGATCCTCCCGCTTCGCACCTTTTTTTATTTTTCTTTTTTTTTTTTCAGACAGAGCCTCGCTGTGTCGCCCAGATTGGAGTGCAATGGCACAGTCTCTGCTTACTGCAACCTCCGCCTCCCGAATAGCTGGGATTACAGGCGTGCGCCACCACGTGCGGCTAATTTTTGTATTTTTTTTTTTTTTTTTTTT
>NW_016875648.1:6491-9646 GCF_001698545.2 Rhinopithecus bieti
GCCATGTGCGAGCGCGGCAGGGAGGCGGGCGGGGCGGGCTGCAGGCGGGGTCCAGCTCTGGAGCCAGTCCGGGCCACGGTTGGGACCCAGTCGATGGCTGGACTGGTCAGGGTTCAGGCGGGATCCGGCGTCCGAGTCCTGGTGGGCCGGCCTGGGGCAGGATCTGGCTCTGGCTGCGGGTCCTGACCCGGGTCAGGATTGGGCCTCCGATCCGGCCCGCCCCGGGGCAGGGTTCAATCCCGCACTTGCCGAAGTCCCTGGGGCTGGCCCGGGTGGTGGACTGGGAGGGCTCTGTGTCGGGGAAGGGGCTCTGAAGACCACGTGGGGGCGCTCGAAGGGGCCTGGGGCCACCCTCCTCTCTGGGTCAAAGGTCATCGCACCGTCAGGGGGAGAACTTCCTCCTTCTTGGCTCTCCCCACTTACTTCCTGATAACCTGGTAGAGGTCTCCCGCGGGCGGGGTGGGGAGGCATAGCAACTTTAGGCAACTTCCCAAAGGTGTGCGCAGGTTGGGGGGGTGGAACGCGGCGCCCCGGGAGGTGGCGGCCTCTGCGACAGAGCGAGTATAAGAGTGGACCTGCAGGCCGGTCTCGAGGAGGTGGAGCGGCACCCGCCGTGTGCCTGGAATCGGCATGCTGGGGCAGGAGGGCAGCCGCGTGTCAGGTGTGAAAAGCTCTGGAGGTGTTTTCATGAGTCCGTGCCTGTGCTTGTGGATGTGGGGACCTAGTGAGAGTGTGTGTGATCATGAGCCTTGATTGAGTTCGCGGATGGGGTGTGCGCTCCAGGAGAAGTATGTGAGCACAGTGTGAGCAGGAGTGAGCACGGGTTTGGGAAGGCTGGTGCGAGTGTGAAAACCCCCAGCAGAGAGCGAGCCTGCGTGGGCTTGTGGGGCCCCTGAGCACCTCCGTGAGTGGAGTGTGTGAACTCGGTGTGAGCACGTCCACTGGCGTTGGGTCTGGGCTTCAGTGCCCGCTCTCCAATGCAGAATATCCACACGAGGGCAGGGTCTCAGAGGTCCCCCCAACATCTGGAGAAAACTGGGAAGTATCCTGCTCCTGTCTAGGGATTCCAGGTGGGGTTGAAGGTTGCCTGGGGGCTACGGTTACCCTGCTCCCTGGCCTGGGTGGGAGTAGGGCCTTTCTAAGCCTCCCCTAGGTTCCCAAGGGAGAGACCGGCTGTCAGTTACTGGCCCTGAAGACTCTGTTTCCATGGCAACAGCTGGGAGGGGGGCAGTGTTACTGGGCAGTCCTTCCTTGGACTCTGCCCCCATTCCTCCCCCCTTGCTGGGCCTGGAAGCCTGTCCCTAGGCCCGAGGTTGGGCAACCCGTGTGGCAGGGTGTCTCCCGTCCCCCATCCCAGTACCTCCCTACGAACCTACGGGTCTCTCCCTGCAGGTGACCAGCGCCATGTCCAGCCAGGTGGTGGGCATTGAGCCTCTCTACATCAAGGCAGAGCCGGCCAGCCCCGACAGCCCAAAGGGTTCTTCAGAGACGGAGACCGAGCCTCCTGTGGCACTGGCCCCTGGTCCAGCTCCCACCCGCTGCCTCCCAGGCCATAAGGAAGAGGAGGATGGGGAGGGGGCTGGGCCTGGCGAGCAGGGCGGTGGGAAGCTGGTGCTCAGCTCCCTGCCCAAGCGCCTCTGCCTGGTCTGTGGGGACGTGGCCTCTGGCTATCACTACGGTGTGGCATCCTGTGAGGCCTGCAAAGCCTTCTTCAAGAGGACCATCCAGGGTGAGCCCCCAGCCCACTCCCCTGCCCTTTGCCCTGCACCCTCTGGGTACAATAGGCCCCCAGATGGCTGAGGCACCGCTTGAGGCTGGCAATGTGGTGTTTCCAGGGTCTCTACCTCCCAGAGACACCCTTTCCCTGAGAAGTATGGTAAACGCACTGGGTGTACTGATGCATTGCAGTGGATGTGAGTGAGCTCAGGGTACCACCTGGGTACTCTAGGCCCAGCACCTTCTATAGTGGCTCTGAAAGAGTCCAAGGCAGCCTCTGTTCCTAAGCTTTGTTCTTGCTTCTGGCAGCTTCTGACCTCTCCCCAGCATAGAACATGTCCCCTTTTTCTTAATTTTCCCAAAGCAGCACCAACACAAGGCAGATTTTAAATTTTCTTTTTTTTTTCTTTTTTTTTTTTTAGACAGAGTCTCACTCTGTTGCTCAGGCTAGAGTACAGTGGCGTGATCTCTGCTCACTGCAACCTCTGCCTCCGGGTTCAAGAGATTCTCCTGCTTCAGCCTCTTGAGTAGCTGGTACTACAGGTGTGCACCACCACGCCCAGCTAATTTTTGTACTTTTTTTTTTGAGACAGAGTCTTGCTCTATCACCCAGGCTGGAGTGCGGTGTCGCAATCTCGGCTCACTGCAAGCTCCGCCTCCCGGGTTCACACCATTCTCCTGCCTCAGCCTCCCGAGTAGCTGGGACTACAGGCGCCCACCACCACGCCCGGCTAATTTTTTTTTTGTATTTTTAGTAGAGATGGGGTTTCACCATGTTAGCCAGGATGGTCTCGATCTCCTGACCTTGTGATCCGTCTGCCTTGGCCTCCCAAAGTGCTGGGATTATAGACGTGAGCCACCGCGCCCAGCCAATTTTTGTATTTTTCGGAGAGACAACGTTTAACCATGTTAGCCAGGCTGGTCTTGAACTCCTGACCTCAAATGATCCACCTACCTTGGCCTCCCAAAACAAGGCAGATTTTTATCAGTGCTTGAGAGGGGCTGCATCATAGTTTAGCACCCAACTTTAAAAAGACTAACAGGCGAGACTGGACATGGTTGCTCACACCTATAATCCCAGCACTTTGGGAGGCCAAGGTGGGTGGATCACCTGAGGTCAGGAGATTGAGACCAGCCTGGCCAGCGTGGTGAAACCCCATCTCTACTAAAAATGCAAAAAATTAGCTAGGCATGGTGGCTCGCAGCTGTAATCCCAGCTACTTGAGAGGCTGAGGCAGGAGAATTGCTTGAACCCAGGAGGCGGAGGTTACAGTGAGCCAAGATCACACCACTGCACTCCAGCCTGGGTGACAGAGCGAGATTCCGTCTCAAAAAAAAAAAAAAAAGTTGGGCTTGGTGGCTCATGGTCTGTAATCCCAGCACTTCCAGCACTTTGGGAGTCCAAGGCGGGCAGATCATGAGGTCAGGAGTTCGAGACT
>NW_016875650.1:0-1262 GCF_001698545.2 Rhinopithecus bieti
AAAAAAAAAAAAAAAAAAAATTAAGAATAATCTTTTATCTCTTATAAGTGTTACAAATATAGTATCTAAAAATGACTGTTTGTCCCAAGATTTGTAAAGACACTGGGTGTGTCGTAACATGAGCTCAAGATCATCAGGGTTGTAGTTGGAACAGAGGAGAAGGAATTCTATGTTCTCTACTCGGCTTTAGTGAACACTGGGTGAGTTACAGAAAATGATATACTATGTTTAAATGCTGTAGACTCAGTAATAAAGATAATACTGCTCATTATGATCCAAGAGTATATAACATTTTAGTTACCTTATGGTCAATGAGATCATTTTTCAGACCTCTTGGCTTTCTCATCATAGACCAATAATCATGATACATGCCACTAACATACCACTGCTGCCCATAAACCTGCACGTGCAGCAAGACTTGCTGCGTCAGCCAGCGTGAGGATGTTCAAAACAAGGCCATCATTTGAAAGATGTGCAAACGTCAGTGAGAGCTTAGGCTCCGGTGAAAGTAAGAGGCACGTTACCATGTGGATGGGACTTGAACCACGATTCTAGAGCCTTCTAAACTGATCTGGGGGGCATAGGCTTCTTTATTCTCAATCTGTGCTGTGTCAACCACCACCTAAGATAGAAAAAAACAACAAATAACAACAACCAGCTTTCAGAGAGGAAAACGCATCAGAATAAAATCCAATACATAAAATGACTCTCTAAGAACTATTCCCCTAGCAGCCTAGTTATGCCAAAGCCAGTCAGGGCCCCATGAAGACAACAGCAAGTAGTAAAGATGACCAAATCTAAGAACATTTCAACAAACAGAAACCACATTGTGGGCATGGGATTTACTGAACTGGCAAGCACCTCTAGCACTTTTTCCAAACTATAAATATGTTAATTAGGAATTAATGTGTGTCCTTTATCTTAGTATTTTTTACTTTATGCACTTAAAAGAAGTAAAAGTATCACTGAAAGTCAAACCAGGCTGGGTGCAGTGGCTCATGCCTGTAATCCCAGCACACTGGGAGGCTTAGGCAGGTGGATCACTTGAGGTCAGGAGTTTGACACCACCCTGGCCAACATGGTGAAACTGCCATCTCTGCTAAAAATACAAAAATTAGCCAGGCATGGTGGGCCTGCAGTGCAAGCTACTCGGGAGGCTGAGGCAGGAGAATTGCTTGAACCCGGGAGGCAGAGGCTGTAGTGAGCTGAGATCGTGCCACTGCACTCTAGCCTGGGCAACAGAGCGAGACTCCATCTCAAAA
>NW_016875651.1:0-439 GCF_001698545.2 Rhinopithecus bieti
TTTTTTTTTTTTTTTTGAGACGGAGTCTTGCTCTGTCACCCAGGCTGGAGTGCAGTGGCACAATCTCAGGTCACTGCAACCTCTGCCTCCCAGGTTCAAGCAATTCTCCTGCCTCAGCCTCCCAAGTAGCTGGGATTACAGGCACCTGCCACCACGCCTGGCTAACTTTTTTGTATTTTTAGTAGAGACAGGGCTTCACCATATTGGTCAGGTTGGTTGTGAACTCCTGACCTTGTGATCCACCCTCCTCGGCCTCCCAGAGTGCTGGGATTACAGATGTGAGTTACCATGCCTGACCAAAAAAGGCCACATTTTCTAAAAATTTCAGAAGAAAACCTTCCTTTAAAATATTAATAGATTTATCTTGTCCAATGTGGAAAGCTATGCATTATATACTGTTAAGTAAAATAAGCAGCAGAATAGTATGAAATCTCATTTT
>NW_016875652.1:0-1146 GCF_001698545.2 Rhinopithecus bieti
ATTTCTTGGAATCTGCAATGGGATATTTAGGATCATATTGAAGCTTATGAAGATAAAGGAAATGTCCTGATATAAAAACTAGAAAGAAGCTCTCTGAGAAACCGTTTTGTGATGTGGTAATTCATCTCACAGAGTTACACGATACTTTTCATGGATCAGTTTGATGGCACTGTTTTTGTTTAATCTGAGATGGGATATTTTGGATTGCATTGAAGCCTTTGGTGACGAAGGAAATATACTCAGATAAAAACTGGAAAGAAGCTTTCTGAAGAAGTTCATTGAGCTGTGTGAGTTTCATCTCACTGAGGTACACTTTTCTGTTCATAGAGCGGTTTGCTAAAACTGCTTTCCTGGTATTTGCAAAGGGATATTTGGGAGCGCCTTGAGGCCTACAGTGATAAAAGAACTATCCTCAGACAAAAACTAGAAAGAAGCGTTATGAGAAACTGCTTTGTGATTCATGAATTCATCTCACAGAGTTACACATTTATTTTCATTGAGCAGTTTGGTAGCACTGTATTTGGGGAATCTGCAAAGGGATATTCAGGAGCTCATAGAGGCTGATGGTGAAAAAGGAAATATCTTCAGATAAAACTGGAGATAAGGTTTTGAGAAACTATTTTGTGATGTGTGTATTCACTTCAGAGAGATAAACCATTTTGTTGATTGAGCAGTTTGGCATAACTGTTTTTGTGGTGTCTGAGAAGGGATATTTGGGGATGCATTGAGGCTGATGGTGGAAAAGTAAATATGCTGTACAGATGAAAGCTACAAAGGAGCTTTCTGAGAAATTTCTTTGTGATGGGTGAATTCATCTCCCTGAGGTAAAGTACTCTTTTCATGGAGCAGTTTGTTAACCCTGATTTTGAGGAATCTACAAAGGGATATTCAGAGCACAGTTAAGCCTATGGTGAAAAGGAAATACCCTCAGATAAAACTAGAAAGAAGCTTTCTGAGAGACTGTGTTGAGTTGGGTGGTTTCATCTCACAGAATTAAATCTTTCTTTTCATTGAGCAGTTTGGTAACACTGTTTTCGTTGAATCTGTAATGGGATGTTTTGGAGTACATACAGGCCTAAATTGAAAAAAGAAAATTCTCCAGGTAAAAACTAGAGAGAAGCTTTCAGAGAAAATCCTTTGTGATAT
>NW_016875653.1:0-1258 GCF_001698545.2 Rhinopithecus bieti
TATATATATATATGCACCTAGGCATATAATTATTACATTATAGAAAATCAAAGCTGAATAAAAGACTCTATAAGTCAGAGGGTAAAAAATCCTACCTGTGATAAAACAAAGAATCACAACTAATTTCTCATCAGAAACCATGCAAGCAAGAGAGTAGAGTGATGTCGTTAGTGTTGAGAGAAAATAAAATGTAGAATTTTGTACCCTGCTAAATTATCCTACAAAAGTAAAGGAGGAATAAAGACTTTCTCAAATAAACAAAAATGAAAAAAAAAAAAACTGTCCATAGACCTTCTTTACAGGAAATGTTAAAAGAAATTATTCAGATAAAAGGAAAATTATATAGATCAGAAATGCAGTCTATACAAAAAAAGAAAAGTACCAAAGAAGAAATAAGTAAAAGTAAAAAAAAACTTTGATTTTTCTAATTCTTAGTTGACTTAATAGATAATTGTTTTCTCAAAATAATAATAACAACAATGTATTCAACTATGTATGCTTATCTGTGTATACATAATGTATATACATATGCCTATTTTTGTTTATATATAAGTAAAATGAATGACAGTAAATATATAAGGGATGAAAGGGAGCAATTAAGATTATTCTGTTATTATAAAATACTCATACTAACATTGAAATGTTATAACAGTACTTGAAAGTTGACTTGGATTATTTTAAGTGTATATTGCAAACTGGGGCAACCAGTCAAAAGTGGAAAAGGAAATATAACTGTTATTATAAGAAAGAAGAAAAAAGTGAATTATATAAAATGTTTAGTTAAAACCAAAACCAGCAGAAAAGAGTAAAAGCAAAACATGAAAAAAACAAAGGCAACAAATAGAAAATATTGACAAATGTGGTAGATAGTAATCCACTTCTACCAATAATCACTTTGAAGTCAAAGGTCTGTACCAATTAAAAAAGCTTGTCACAATGGGTCAAAAAACAAGAGCCAAATATATGTTATCCACAGGAAAGCCACTTTAAATATTATGACCTATATAAATTAAAAGTATAAATGTGAAGGAAGAAATAAAACATTCTTTGTTCATATATGACATTATTTTCAATGTAGAAAATCCAAATGAATCAACAAAAACACTTATGGAACTTATAAGTGATTACAGTAAGGATGCTGAATACAAGGTTAACATACAAGGTTATAATGAAAAAGTGGAATTTGAAATTCAAAATACAATACTAGGGGAGGGCGGAGCAAGATGGCTGAATAGGAACAGCTCCAGTCTCCAACTCA
>NW_016875654.1:0-221 GCF_001698545.2 Rhinopithecus bieti
TTTTTTTTTTTTTTTTTGAGATGGAGTCTTGCTCTGTCGCCCGGGCTGGAGTGCAGTGGCCGGATCTCAGCTCACTGCAAGCTCCGCCTCCCGAGTTTACACCATTCTCCTGCCTCAGCCTCCCAAGTAGATGGGACTACAGGCGCCCGCCACCTCGCCCGGCTAGTTTTTTGTATTTTTAGTAGAGACGGGGTTTCACTGTGTTAGCCAGGATGGTCTCG
>NW_016875655.1:0-394 GCF_001698545.2 Rhinopithecus bieti
AGCGTCCTCCCACTGCCACGCAGAGTGCGGGGTATGGCGGCTTCCGGGGAGGTTGGACATCTCCTAGTCCCTGGTGCCAAGGTCACAGTTGACCGGAGGGAGCCCCTGACGTGGCCACGCATTTCAGACAGGGACTTCCCAGAGGGAGCCTACAGGATGGGGGAAAACTTACCCAGCAGTGATCAAATTGAGTCTTGGATTTGGTGAAACAGCTCCCGGCTCAGAAAGAAGGTCCTGGCTCGGGGAGAGGAGAGCCTGCCTGACCCGGCAGGGGTCCGGGGGAGGGGTCTCCTCCCGGGTTTCGGCACCAAATGTAAAGGTAAACTGAGGCTGGAGCCGAACCGGGAACGAAGACACAAGGCAAATGGCAGTGAGAATAGCCTTTATTAGGACT
>NW_016875656.1:0-1262 GCF_001698545.2 Rhinopithecus bieti
AAAAAAAAAGCTTTGGTTCAGAAGTGATAGGTCTCACATCTACTCATATCACATTGGTGAAAAATAGTCACATCAAAATATAAGGGATGGAGGGAGACTGAGAAATCATTTCTACTTAGTCACTTTCCAGCAACTACTTTACTTTCATAATATTACAAGTAAAAAAATGCAAGTTTTGCTGGAAAGCAAACCATCTTCTCCAGTACTCTGTTGAATAGAAGTTATTTCACAGGTATTTATGGAAATAAAATATGAGCATACACTTTTAAATTTAATGCATGAGACTATTTTGTAAACTCTAACTTACAATTGAAATCTCAGCTCCATGTGTGAGTACTTGTGTGTATGTTTGTGTGTGTTACATGTAAATAATTCATTAATAGGACCACATATCTGACTAAATATCAATCAAGTAATAACTTTCCTCATTTCATTTAGTTTGACAGCTATTTATTGAGCATCTGTTACATGCTAGGTAGTCTACTAGATGCCAAACATACTACAATAAATGAAGAGGTAGGCAAAAATATTTGCTACCCACGTAATTAGTGCTTACAGACAAGTACACAGTAAGACATATAACGATTTATCCTTAAAACATCACCACTTCATCCCTAAATATTCAGAAAGCTGTTATTTAATTTCCATTAGAAAAACAAAACATTTAGTCTACTGAAGGAAAGAAAAATACAGGAAATACCAAACCCAACAAGGCTAGACCATTTTCTTTATAGCATGATTTTGTGCATCGTGAGTGTTCAAAAGAGACCCAAAAATACAGATTCCTAAACTTGCTTGCCGAGTTACATGTTTTCCTAATAAAATCTTGTAGAACATCACCACTGGAGAATTCCAGAGCTGGAGCATCTTCTTTCACAGTTTTATCACAGCACTTTCATGAGGCAGAAATATCATAAAGGCTCACCTCTAAATATTGTTTTCATTTTCTTTTGTGATTGGACTTGAATTTTAAATTTGAAGGACCTAATTTTTAGATAGCTTGGAAAACGTTCTCATTTAGGACACTGTGGGAATCTAGAAGAAATATCATCTGGTGACACTGTGAAATCAAGCACACCAGGCTGGTAATTTGAACATATACTTCTTCACTTTTTAAAATTATTTATTTAGTATGTTTTTTGTCTATCCCTTATCTTCTTCTAGCCTCTCTGCTCATTGAGTGAAAACTAACACATTATGTTTGATAAAAAATATTCAACATTCTTAGCAAACTATCACAAGAACAGAAAACCAAACACCGC
>NW_016875657.1:0-1145 GCF_001698545.2 Rhinopithecus bieti
CTACATCCCGAATGTCACTTTCTGTTTGCCTTTACATGGGAAGATCCAGACACTGATATTTCTTCCCAGCTGACTTGGACTGTTTTGCCTCAGGGTTCTGAGATAGCCCCCATTTTTTCAGACAGGCAGTGGCACAGGATGTTGTCCTCTGTTCCCTTACCTACAGCACACTATTGCAATATGTAGATGACTTATTACTATGTTGTCCCTCCTGGGAGAGCTCCCTTGAAGATACTGCTGCACTTTTAAATTTTCTTGGCAACCAAGGTTACCGGGTTACCCCGGCCAAGGCTCAGCTTTGCACCCTTACAGTCACCTACCTAGGTATACTCCTCACACTCACTACAAAAGCCTCACAGCGGATAGAATAAGCCTCATTGAAACTCTCCAGCCTCTTCAGGATGTGGAAGAGATCTTGTCCTTCCTAGGACTGGTAGGGTATTTAAGGCATTGGATTCCCAACTTTGGAGTCCTAGCCAAGCCCCTCTACCAGGCTGCCAAGGAAGCGCCCACCGGACTGCTGTCTGACCCCTCATTGGTTGCCAACTCTTTCAAGAAGCTTCAGGACTGTCTCCTTTCTGCCCCTGCTCTCTCTCTCCCCAACCCCTTTGGCCTTTCCATCTATTCACCGAGGAACACCAAAAGGTAGCTACTGGCCTCCTAGCCCAGCCAGTTGGGTCCACATACCAGGCTGTGGCCTATCTCTCCAAGCAGTTAGACCCCACGGTCCAGGGCTGGCAACCTTGTCTGCAAGCCCTGGCAGCTGCCACAGAACTTACCAAGGAGGCCCTCAAGCTCACCCTAGGACACCCTCTCACTGTCTACTCTTCCCACCGACTGTCAGATCTCATCACACACAAATGTCTCAGCCACCTCACCCTGTCCCAGCTTCAACAGTTCCACCTGCTATTCATTGAAAACCCTCACATCACCCTCACCACCTCACCCCTCTAAACCCTGCTACCCTCTTGCCCACTCCAGGGTGCGATTCCACCCCACACATTCCTGCCTGGAGGTTCTCACCACCTTGCCGCCCGCCCACCTCGGTCTTTCAGAACAGCCATTAGAACACCCAGATCGTACCCTGTTCGTGGACGGGAGTTCTATCTTAACCCCAATGGCCGCTGGCAGGTGGCATACGCTGG
>NW_016875658.1:0-1496 GCF_001698545.2 Rhinopithecus bieti
CGCCCCGCCCACTACATCCACACAGCCTTCCTTTGGGCAGTTCGACTCTGATTACTAACCCCACGATACACAGAGGCTAACACTGGTGCTGTGACCAGAATGTTCATGTCCCCCCAAATTTCATATGTTGAAATCCTAACCACCAAGGTGGTGGTATTAGGAGGTGGGGGCTTCAGGGGTGATTATATTGGATTGGGGTTGGTGTCTTTATAAAGAGACTACAGAGAGCTAGCTAGGTCCTTCCACCACATGAGAACATGGCTAGAAGGTGCCGTCTATGAAGCAAAGAGTGAGGCCTCACCAGACACCAAGTCTGCTGGCACCTTGCTCTTGAACTTCCCAGTCTTCGGAACTGTGAGATAAAGTTTCTGTTGCTTATAAGCCCAGTGTATATTATTTTGTCATAGCAGCACAAATAGATTAAGGCCAATGGCATCATCAAACATTTCCCATGTCAGTGAGTGGAGACCAGAGAGCCCAGAGAGGGCCAGGGACTTGCCCTGGTAACAGTAACAGTCAATCATATCCTGACGTACTTTCCCCTTTGCCTCAGATCTTCCTGGGAGACTGGAGGCAGTGTAAATCCCACACCTAGGGCGAAGGCAGCCTCAGCCAGACCTTCACCAGGCCAGGGAAAGTCTAGTGACGGCCAGTCAGAGTGAAGTCACTGATGGGATCCATGTGTTCAGGCCTTGTCTCTGCCGCCACCTCCCCTCCCCACAGCCTTTCCCACCCAGCCCCAGGAGGCCCAGGAGGGGAGGAAGGAAGAGGACTGCACTGTGTCAGTGCAGGCACTGTGCCCAGAAGTGATAAGCCCTGGGGCCAAGGTTGCAGGAGAGAAAGTGGTCCCCGCCCTGGCTGCCCAACATCTGCTGGCAGGGGCAGAGACTCTGGAAGAATCAAGCCTCAGGATAGACTGGTACCAGCTGAATGCAGCTGGAGGCTTCGCTCACCTCCATGGTCTCAGATGAGCCCAGACCCTGCCTCAGAAGGAGCCAGACTCTGGTCGCAAAGTGAGTTTTGTCACTAGCACTCTGACAACAGTTCCATATACAGAAGGTGATGGTCAGTTTTAAGTGTCAGCTTGGCTAGGCTGCAGTCCTCATCATTCAAACACTGATCTGGGTGTTGCTGTGGAGGTTTTTAGTAGAAGTAAAGTCCAAATCAATTGACTTTAAGGAGATTATCCCACACAATCTGGGTGGATTTGATTCAATCAAGTGAAGGCCTTTAAGAGCAGAGCAGAGGCTTCCCTGAAGAAGAAGAGATTACACCTGTGGACAGTAACTTTTTTTTATTATTATACTTTAAGTTCTAGGGTACATGTGTACAACGTGCAGGTTTGTTACATATGTATACATGTGCCATGTTGGTGTGCTGCACCCATCAACTCGTCATTTACATTAGGTATTTCTCTTAATGCTATCCCTCCCTCTCCCCTCACCCCACAACAGGCCCCTGTGTCTGATGTTCCCCTTCCTGTGTCCAAGTGATCT
>NW_016875659.1:0-1604 GCF_001698545.2 Rhinopithecus bieti
CTTGGTTTGTTGCCCAGGCTGGAGTGCAGTGGCATGATTTTAGCTCACTGCAACCTCTCTCTCCTGGATTCAAGCGATTCTTCTGCCTCAGCCTCCCCAGTAACTGGGATTACAGGTGCACACCACCGCGGCCGGCTAATTTGTGTATTTTTAGTAGAGACGGGGTTTCACCATGTTGGCCAGCCTGGTCTCGAACTCCTGACTTCCTGATCTGCCTGCCTGGGCCTCCCAAAGTGCTGGGATTACAGGCGTGAGCCACTGCCCTGGCCTAGGTTCATATTTCTATAGCCTTCGGGATGCAGAAGCACTTTCGAAATACAACACAAAATCCGTAATGTGAAAGACTAATAAGTACAACTTCATAAATAAAAGTAAACCTTCTAAATGTCAAAATACAAGGTTAGTAAAGTTAAAAGACAAATGATAAACTGAAAAAAATCATTTCAAAATAACATATTACAGCCAAGGGGTAATATCTTTACTTAATAAAAGATAAATGAAACACTAGCAAAATGTTACATATGAAATAAACGCATATGGCTAATGTTAGCCTATAAAGAGTTGTTAAACATTGATTTTTAAAAAGATAAATACCGGCTGGGTACGGTGGCTAACGCCTGTAATTCCAGCACCTTGGGAGGCCGAGGCAGGCACATCACGAGGTCAGGAGATCAAGACCAGCCTGGCCAATATGGTGAAACCCCGTCTCTACTTAAAAAAGTACAAAAATTAGCTGGATATGGTGGTGCACGCCTAGTCCCAGCTACTTGAGAGGCTGAGGCAGAAGAACTGATTGAACCCGGGAGGCGGAGGTTGGAGTGAGCCAAGGTTGTGCCACTGCACTCCAGCCTAGGCAACAGCAAGACTGCATCTTAAAAAAAAAAAAAAAAAAAAAATGATAACTACTTCCATTTCAAAATGTGCAAAGAACGTGAATGGGTAATTCATAAAAGGATAAAACACGTGACTGATAAGCATATGACAATATATTCTTTTTTTCTTGTTAGTAAATAACCTTGTACTTGATGAAAATATATTCAGCCTCACTAGTAATTAATCAAAAATAAAAATAAAAACAATTAAGTACAACTGTTATGTATCCACAATAATTAAAAAAACAATTGCTGGACTTGGTGGCTCATGCCTGAAATCCCAGCACTTTGGGAGGCTGAGGTGGGTGGATTGTCTGAGGTCAGGAATTTGAGACCAGCCTGGCCAACATGGTGAAACCCCGTCTCTACTAAAACTTCAGAAAAAAAATTATCTGGGCGTAGTAGCAGGCACCTATAATCCCAGCTACTTGGGAGGCTGAGGCAGGAAAATCCCTTGAACCCGGGAGGCGGAGGTTGCAGCGAGCCAAGATTGCGCCATTGCACTCCAGCCTGGGCAACAAGAGTGAAACTCTGTCTCAGAAAAACCAAACCAAAACAAAAAAATTTAATGAACTAAAAAAATTTTTTTAATTCCTTTTTTTTTTGCCTATCAGAATGTCAAGGATAAAAAAATTGATAATATTAATTGTTGATGAAGATCCCATGAAATGGGCGCATTTGTATCGCCAGTGGGACGAATTGATATCAGTTGTCTTTTTTTTTTTTTTTTTT
>NW_016875659.1:4761-7042 GCF_001698545.2 Rhinopithecus bieti
TTCTGGGATTACAAGCATGAGCCACCACGCCCAGCCAACTGGACTTTTTTAAGAGACACCCACAAAATATTTATTTAGTTTAAGTTTTGCCTCTAATGGCTAGGGAGGTTTTTAAATCTTTTGAATAAGAATCACTGGGCAAAATCAATTTGACAAGAAAACCAATGTCTGTCTCTTAGTGCTTCCATTTTGCCAAAGTTTGCACCTTTAGGAGTTCACAATAAAATTCAAGATATGGATGAATTCTAAGCGTTTGCTTCAGTTTGCCCTGAGAAGGGGAATAGCAAGATGGAAAGACAAGTGAAAGATAATCAGTGATCTATTAATTTATTAATCCAGTTAAGTCACCCACTCAACAGATACTTATTTTGTCCCAATACTCTGTGCTAGGCTCTGGAGCTGTAATCTCTGCCCTGAACATGCTCACAAACCAGGAGAAGAGTGGCATCCTAGTAGGATGTAATTTCATCTAGTCATTTTGTAAACATATGTGAAAACTAAAGTTGATGTGTTGCTTTCATTGCAGGGGCCCAGGTATCACTCTTTAGGAAGTCGCTTTAGGAGGTTTGTACCTGTTGAATGTCGGAGATCTTAAAAATAAATCAAGGTTTAAAGAGTATAGCACGCAAATCTTAAGAGTAAAGCCGTTTTATTCCTTAACATCTGTAGAAGGTATTTTTAACCCAAAAGCCTTAAAATAGCATCGTATATATTCATTTTATGGTAGTAGAAAAGATTACAATTGCCTTTGTTTCTAGCAGCACAATGTCTTGTTTATATTGGCATTGTTATTGAAAACCTAGTTTCTCTAGAGCTCAATGTATCTCTTTGAAAAGGTGTATTATGATGCATATTATTCCTCCCACAAATGCCCTGGAACTTAATTAACTGGGGTTGTTATCCCCCATTAAAGCATATTCTAGAAATAGGAAATGTTATTGCAAATATTCAAATATAGTAGAAATAAAATATGTACCCATGCCTGGTTAATTATGTTAGTATCGGGGAATTCGAAGCAGATTTACTGTCATGTATTTTTTTCCTCCAGCAATTAAAGCAGCAGCGAAAGGCTTCTCTTCACATTCTATGCTTTCTGGGAATATAAAAGTAATCTGCCCAGTGAAGCAATATCAAGTGCCTTACACATCCAAACATAAATGTTTCAGATGCGCTGGTTTAGAAAGCACAGGGTGGTTTTCCAACTCATGCCAAAGCAGCTAGAAAGTAAGCTTTCTAGAACAAATTAAGAGCAGTATAATAGGGAGAAGACAAAAGGGTTGGATTTAGATAATATATACTCACTTTAGCTCCAATTTGTAATCCATTTTAATAAATAGGTTCCCCTCCATTTAATTATTTAAATTGTGAAGAATAAAAGGTTTACAGTAGACTAGGTTGATTATGCACTGCCTCTGACACCAAACAGCTGCATACCAAGTTTCTCTTTGCCAAAGACAAGATGACTCCATCCCTGCTTCTTATCTTGATTCTCCTCAGTCACCATAAAAACCTCAAGTCCATCTGGTCCCACATCCACCTAAACTTCCATTTTCATAGAGATCAGTTTCCACTTTCATCTCCACTTACGCTGTTCTTTACACTCTCAACAATTTCCACCAAGCCCTCTGAAACAGTGCATTCAATACTAATAAGTTCTCCAGCTTTCTTAGTCCCTTGGTAGAGAGTTTCTCCTTCTCAGTACTTTGACCGAAAAGTGCCAGCTTCCAAAAAACCTCCTCTCCCCCAAGAACTCATCTGGTGCTTAATTAAAATACAGATTCCAGGCCCCATTCTAGGATTCCAGTTTAGACATTTTCGGGTGGAATTCAGGCATCTTCATTTTGAATAAAGTCCCCAGAAAATTCAGATGCAGGCTATCTGCAGAGAAGTGTTTGGAAGATGGGTATACTTAAATCAATAATAGCTACCATTTACTGTGTACCTACTATGTGTCAGAAATAGGCACACTATCTCATTTACTTCTCACAAAAAAAACCTTGTAAGATGTTATGAACATTTTATAGGTGAGGAAAATGAAGCCCAGAGCAGTGAGAAACAACAGGAAAAACAAAATTTATCTGCAATCACACCAGTAGTAAGTAAAGGAGACAGGTTTGGACTCTAAGTGCATGCTGCATCTAACAACCCAGGCAGGTCTCCTAGCTCCTAAACCAGGTCTCAAGTGAATCATAAATCTAAAAAATGTTTTCTTAAAGATTACTTAATAGATGGAAAACTTGGCTCTGCTGGCAATTTCTTTCCTCAGAAGTTCTATCTGTAT
>NW_016875659.1:11624-12629 GCF_001698545.2 Rhinopithecus bieti
AATACCATTCAGGACATAGGCATGGGCAAGGACTTCATGACTAAAACACCAAAAGCAATGGCAACAGAAGCCAAAATAGACAAACAGGATCTAATTAAACTAAAGAGCATCCACATGGCAAAAGAAACTACCATCAGAGTGAACAGGCAGCCTAAAGAATGGGAGAAAATATTTGCAATCTACCCATCTAACAAAGGGCTAATATGCAGAATCTACAAAGAACTTACACAAATGTACAAGAAAAAACAAACAACCCCATCAAAAAGTGGGCAAAGGATATGAACAGACACTTCTCAAAAGAAGACCTTCATACAGCCAACAGACACATGAAAAAATGCTCATCATCACTGGTCATCAGAGAAATGCAAATCAAAACCACAATGAGATACTATATCATGCCAGTTAGTATGGCGATCATTAAAAGTCAGGAAACAACAGATGCTGGAGAGGATGTGGAGAAATAGGAAAGTTTTACACTGTTGGTGGGAGTGTAAAGTAGTTCAACCATTGTGGAAGACAGTGTGGTGATTCCTCAAGGATCTAGAACTAGAAATACCATTTGACCCAGCGATCCCATTACAGGATATATACCCAAAGGATTATAAATCATGCTACGCTAAAGACACAAGCACACACATGTTTGTTGCGGCATTGTTCACAATAGCAAAGACTTGGAACCAACCCAAATGTCCATCAGTGATAGACTGGATTAAGAAAATGTGGCACATATACACCACGGAATACTATGCAGCCGTTAAAAAGGATGAGTTCATGTCCTTTGTAGGGACATGGATGAAGCTGGAAACCATCATTTTGAGCAAACTATCGCAAGGACAGAAAACCAAACACTGCATATTCTCACTCATTGGTGGGAAGTGAACAATGAGAACACTTGGACACAGGGCGGGGAACATCACACACTGGGGTCTGTCATGGGGTGGGGGGTTGGGAGAGAGATAGCATTAGGAAAAATATCTAATGTTAATGACGAGTTAATGGGTGCAG
>NW_016875660.1:0-1262 GCF_001698545.2 Rhinopithecus bieti
AAAATCTGTGGAGGTGTTAGAGCACCTTACTTTATGACTGTTATTTTTATCCTGACTTTTATTAAATTTTACCAAATATTTGACACACATAAATATTAATATGAATTTTATTTGCACTTTTAAGGGATTCTTATAGTGAAGTATATTGATTTAGATAGACTACTCAAGATGCTCATTTTATAGTGTTTAGTGGAAAGACAGTGAGATTAAGATTACCATTTTTAGAATAATTATGTCTGGTGAACATTATATACATGAAGAAAATAAAAACAGATTAAAAGACATAATGCAAACAACTGTGCACATAATATGACCATGAGCTAAAAAGATATGCAAGAAGAGATATTGTGAAGAGATTACTCTGATAGTATCATGACAGCCTTATTTCTGTATATTCTTGAGCACGTGGAGAAGAAGGCAATCTGATTTTAAATGAGATTTCAACTTTGAAATTATAATTACTGTCTTAGAGGAAACATAAAATAAGTCAGCATTTAAGAGACTGAATAGCCCTGTTACAGATCAGGGCCATGGATATGCAGGGTTATGTATGGAGCAAAACAAAGCAAAACAAAATAAAATTTTTCTGCACCAATATACCTGGTGAGGAAGGTATTTTGAAGAGCAAATTAGAAGCAAGTATAATCTGTATAAGAATAATATTGATATTGTTGTTCTATTTAAAGTATTTGTTGAGGATTTACAAAAACAGACCCAGAAGTTTTACCAATAACTGTTGTAAATGTTCTGTTTCAAGATAATTATATCATATGCTTAAATCATTTAATGTGAGAAATAAAATGTGGGAAATAAAAAGAATATCAACAAAATTTGGATATCACAAGGAAAAGACTCTTGGTTAGATTAGAATAGAAAGTTTTCTGTTACACCTGCCTAAAGTTTTTCACCAATAGCTGTAAGAAATATTTATCAATACAATTCCTCCATGATTTGTAGTTCATTTTCATAGTCATTTTTATGTTAAACATGACAATATTTATAGATTTGCACGATAGTAACAAAATACAATTGAGGGCATACTATGTGCCAGCTGGACATTGTTGAAATTGTGGGATAAAATTTGATATCCCAACCCTCAAGGGCTTCATAAATTAAAAAGTATATTTTTTCTTCATAGTGTGGCACTAGCCACTCTCAATAATTCTGATACCTTATTAAAATTCAGAGTTAACAACCATCTCCAGGGGTTTAGCCTCATGTGTGTTTAGGTATTGAAACATTGTATATCTGCTAAATGTGAA
>NW_016875661.1:0-395 GCF_001698545.2 Rhinopithecus bieti
TGTGTGTATATGTCTGTGAGTATGAGTGTGTGTATATGTCTGTGTGTATATGTCTGTGTGTATATGTCTGTGTATATGTGTGTGTGTATATGTCTGTGTGTATATGTCTTGTGTATGTGTCTGTGTGTATGTGTCTGTGTGTATATGTCTATGTGTATATGTCTGTGTGTATGTGTGTGTGTATATGTCTGTGTGTATATGTCTGTGTGTATATGTCTGTGTGTATGTGTGTGTGTGTATATGTCTGTGTGTATATGTCTGTGTGTATATGTCTGTGTATGTGTCTGTGTGTATGTGTCTGTGTGTATATGTCTATGTGTATATGTCTGTGTGTATGTGTGTGTGTATATGTCTGTGTGTATATGTGTGTGTATATGTCTGTGTGTGTATATGTC
>NW_016875662.1:0-1555 GCF_001698545.2 Rhinopithecus bieti
TACATATAAAACTAAATTGCATTTTAAGTAACAATAATGTATTGAGTCTCAGTGTGTCAAGTACTAGGGGCACAGTGATGAACAAGATTAGAGACTATCTTGGTTCTTCTCCCAAAGTTAGGAGACAGCAAAAACAACAAGTGAACAGGCAAATAAAATAAAATTAAATTTTAAAAAACTGCAAGTTGCAAAATGTTCTACCAAAGGAAAACAACCTGGTAATAGAGAACAGTGCAAAAAGCTGCTGACTTGAAGACAGGCTTCTCTGAAAACGTTTCTTTAAGCTAGGACTTACAAGGAACAGAAAGAGCTAGGCATGTAGCTGAGAAATGAACATTCCAGGAAGATGGAAAGGTATATACAAAGTTTCAGTGGGTCTAGAGAGTGGAAAGAAAGTGTGAGAAGGAGGCTGAGGCCAGGTCAGTAAAGCTTTGTAGACCAGATTAAAGAGTTTGAATTGCTTTCTGAGTTCAGGGAAAAGTTATTGAAGCGACAGTTTTAAACAAAGAGTGGCTTTCTAGGTTTGTGTTCTGAAAACTCAGTTCTGCTCCAGCATAGAGAAAGGAGTGCAGTAAGTGAAAAGAGATGAGTTAGGAGTAGTTTGTGGTGATTTAAGTGGGAAGTGGTGGTGGGTTGGCCTAAAGTGATAGCACCAAAGCAGGTTAGAAAGGAATAGATTCAAAATATATTTCAGCATTTGAATCAACAGACTTGTAAGGTTGCCTGAGGAAGGACAGCCAGAGGGAGGAGGAGAAAGAGGAATCAAGGATAACTATTTAGGTCTGGCTGGAGCCTCTGGCTCTATGGTAGTAGACTTTATCCAGATGGAGTGTGCTGAAGTTGAAATGTGTCCAGAATTGGTTCCTTCCGGTGGGTTCTTGGTCTTGCTGACTTCAAGAATGAAGCCATGGACCCTTGTGGTGAATGTTACAGTTCTTAAAGATGGTGTGTCCAGAGTTTGTTCCTTCAGATGTTCAGATGTGTCCAGAGTTTCTTCCTTCTGGTGGGTTCTTGGTCTTGCTGACTTAAGTAGTGAAGCCACAGACCTTCGCAGTGAATGTTATAGCTCTTAAAGGTGGCGCGTCCAGAGTTGTCTGTTCCTCCTGGTGGGTTCGTGGTCTTGCTGACTTCAGGAGTGAAGTTGCAGACCTTCTCAAAGAGTGTTACAGCTCTTAAAGGTGGCACGTCCGGAGTTATTTTTTGTCCCAGTGGGTTCGTGGTCTCGCTGACTTCAGGAATGAAGCTGCAGACCTCTGCAGTGAGTGTTACAGCTCATAAAGGTAGTGTGGACCCAAAGAGTGAGCAGCAGCAAGATTTATTGTGAAGAATGAAAGAACAAAGCTTCCACAGCTTGGAAGAGGACCTGAGCAGTTGCCGCTGCTGGCTCAGGTGGACAGCTTTTATTCCCTTATTTGGCCCTGCCCGTGTCCTGCTGATTGGTCCATTTTACAGAGAGCTGATTGGTCCATTCTACCGAGTGCTGATTGGTCCATTTAACAGAGTGCTGATTGGTGCGTTTACAATCCTTTAGCTAGCCACAGAGCACTGATTGGTG
>NW_016875663.1:0-1805 GCF_001698545.2 Rhinopithecus bieti
TTTTGAGACAGAGTCTCATTCTGTTGGCCAGGCTGGAGTGCAATGGTGCAATCTTGGCTCACAGCAACCTCCGACTCCTGGGTTCAAGCAATTCTCCTGCTTCGGTCTCCCAAGTGGCTGGGATTACAGGGGCCTGCCACCATGCCCAGCTAATTTTTTGTATTTTTAGTAGAGATGGGGTTTCACCATGTTGGCCAGGCTGGTCTCAAACTCCTGACCTCAGGTGATCCACCTGCCTTGGCCTCCCAAAGTGCTGGGATTATAGGCGTGAGCCACCGCGCCTAGCCAAGTTTTTTAAGAAAGGAAAATGATTTTTACTTTCTTTTGGGTCAATGGGAAGGATAAACAGAGATAATCCTTTTCCAACATAAAGAAAGCAACAAAAATTCTAAATTATAATTGTAACCCGTTCAACAGCACCCAAAGGAGCTGGGTCAAGCTTTCAGGATGAAGTCAAGACTTTCATTGGCTCAGGCTAGATGCCTGATTGTTCTGGTTTTTTTGAGACACAGTCTTGCTCTGTCACCCAGGCTTGAGTGCCGTGGTGCGATCTTGGCTCACTGCAGCCACCTCCTCCTGACCTGGGCAACATAGTGAGGCGATTCTCCTGCCTCAGTCTCCAGAGTAGCTGGGACTACAGACGTGTGCCACCACGCTCGGCTAGTTTTTTAAATATTTTTAGTTGAGACAGGTTTCACCATGCCATGTTGGCCAGGCTAGTCTCGAACTGCTGACCTCAAGTGATCTGCCTGCTTCAGCCTCCTAAAGTGCTGGGATTACAGGGGTGAGCCACTGTGCTCGGCCAGATGCCTGACTGTTGCAAGCATCAAGACTGACTACAGACCTTGCCACTGGAGAGAAAAGGCTGGGCTCCCTCACCCCTTTCCCTGGAAGACCACATACCACAGGTCTCCCGTTTCTGCTCGCAAAGGGCTCCAGGTGGTCTAGGAAGATTCCCATCCCTAGCTGCAGGTTTTGGTCCCAAGGTCTCCAGGGTCACTTCTGTCCTTTTGGCATCATAGCTGGTTTGGGTTTGAGGCTGGAGTCCTGGAGGCTGAGTTGGGGCTCCCCCACAACTGATGAGGATGAATTTGTTGGGCCCATTACTGCCACTCTCTTTTCCTTTGGCAGTCAGTGCCGTGATGATGCTGTGGATATCAGCATTGTTGGGGATAGCCACTACTTGGGTGTTGGGCATGGTGGGGTGGTTAATAATCTTGATCCCAGCTGGAAACTTGCAAGTGTTGGACTCTGCCACTTCCTTGGAGGCCTCTGCTTGATTAGGCTCCTGTTGGGCAGGGGATCTCTTAGGTTCCTCCTCTGATGTTTCACTTGGGGCATTTTGAACAGGAAGGGGCAGCCTCCGTCTTTTGAGAATCAATGGCCGACGGGGGCTGGTTTTCATTATGAATCTGCGTTTTCACTCTCCATTGAGAATCACAAGTGTCGACCCTGGAAAATGCAAACACCAACAAGATGTTAGAGATTTTTTAGGCTGAGAAGAGGTTCTTTTAGAGAAAGGTGCTCCTCTTCATATGATCAGGAAGATGAGCCTAAAGGCCCAGGTAAACACTCCATGGACTTTTGTAAAGACCTCAGATAATAAGGAGGTAAGCTTTACTGACAAAAGAAGGCTAAAATTACAGCAGATAGAAGCAATTCAAAGGGTAAAAATGGGCCTGGGCTGGAGATAGACAAAGATCTCCTTCTTGAAGCTTCAGAATATTTAGCTACAGAAGCGGATGGGAGGCCGGGCGCGGTGGCTCAAACCTGTAATCCCAGCACTTTGGGAGGCTGAGACGGGC
>NW_016875664.1:0-1132 GCF_001698545.2 Rhinopithecus bieti
AAGCATACATTTCTGTTAAGAAGTGAAAGCTGGAGCTGAAAGAACTTAACCAGAGCTATAATTTGCAGGGGAATATTTCCAATAACGATTTCACTATTTAACTAGTTCAACCAGGAATCATCTCGTAGAATTTCCTGCAAAGTACTTAAGTGTGAAATATCATAAAGTCTGCCATTAATTTTCTAATTAATTAGAATTAATTCTAATTTTAAAATTAAAATTTCTAATTTTCAGCTAACTAAAATATACATGTAAATAGAGAGTAAGAGAACACTGAAGTTTAGAAAGTGACTTTATAAATTGTTAACTATTGATGATTGTAGTTGAAAGGCATGTTCATGAGTGTTGTACTATTTTTTAAATTTTCCATCAATTTGATTTTTTTTCGAAATAAAACTTGACGGTATAGGAACTATTTTTAAAAGAAACATGGGAATTAAATCCATCCACACACTAATTGCCAATAATTATATTATATCAATTGTTTTTTAGAGTAGGTTTTCTATGAAATTCTCCATGGCAGACTTCTGTTTTCGAAAAAAAAAATGTTCAGCGACACAACTCAATTCATGTCATCCAGATAACAGCATAGCAAATGCTTAAAATAGAAGAGATAGCCAGAATAATGAGTCTGCCTAATGTCTGAAGCAGACTCTTTTGACCCTATGTTTCCATCCTTCTCTGGCAACTTTGTCTGACATACTCCACAATTTCAACCACAACTCTACCATTCTCTTTCCTTTTTAACCTGGCTAGTGCTTCAGTTATAATTGTGGCTTCTGCACATTTGAATTAGCTACTTTTCCTTTCCTTATCTTACTTTTCATGGCTTTGTTTCTCTTTCCCATCTTGACTTTATCTCCTCTCTGCTCTCGTTAGCATAGCTTACATAAGCCTGCAAAATCTGGTTGTCTTTTGCCAAACTCATTTCTTCTAGAAACTTTCTTTTTGCTCTTTACTCTAGCCATCCTAAATTACAATAAAATTACTCTAAGTGCAGGATGGTTCACACTTCCATGACTTTGTTGAAATCACTTTTATTTCAAATACCCCACTTTACGAATCTATCTGTACACTACCTCTACACAACTCATTACTTAAGATTAATTTCAGCCGGGCGCCGTGGCTCAAG
>NW_016875665.1:0-1133 GCF_001698545.2 Rhinopithecus bieti
TTTCTGATACCTCTGTTCTGTTTCATTGGTCTATCTCTCTGGTTTGGTACCAGTACCATGCTGTTTTGGTTGCTGTAAACTTGTAGTATAGGTTGAAGTCAGTGTGATACCTCTAGCTTTGTTATTATTGCATAGGATTGTCTTGGCAGTGTGGGCTCTGTTCTGGTTCCATATGAACTTTAAAGTAGTTTTTTTTCCAGTTCTGTGAAGAAAGTAATTGGTAGCTTGATGGGGATGACACTGAATCTAAACATTACTTTGGGCAGTATGGCCATTTTCATGATATTTATTCTTCCTATCCATGAGCGTGGAATATTCTTCCATTTGTTTGTGTCCTCTTTTATTTCATTGAGCAGTGGTTTGTAGTTCTCCTTGAAGAGGTCCTTCACATCCCTTGTGAGTTTGATTCCTAGATATTTTATTCTATTTGAAGCAATTGTGAATGGGAGTTCACTCATGATTTGACTCTGTTTGTCTGTTAATGATGAATAGGAATGCTTGTGATTTTTGCACATTGATTTTGTATCCTGAGACTGCTGAAGTTGCTTATCAGCTTGAGGAGATTTTGCGCTGAGATGATGGGGTCTTCCAAATAGACAATCATGTCATCTGAAAACAGGGCCAATTTGACTTCTTTTCCTAACTGAATACCCTTTATTTCTTTCTCTCGCCTGATTGCCCTGGCCAGAACTTCCAACACTATGTTGAACAGGAATAGTGAGAGAGGGCATCCCTGTCTTGTGGCGGTTTTCACAGGGAATGCTTCCAGTTTTTGCCCATTCAGTATGCTATTGGCTGTGGGTTTGTCATAAATAGCTCTTATTATTTTGTGATACATTCCATCAATACCTAGTTTATTGAGAGTTTTTAGCATGAAGGGCTGTTGAACTTTTCAAGAACTTTTCTGCGTCTATTGGGATAATCATGTGGTTTTTGTTGTCGTTTCTGTTTATGTGATGGATTACATTGATTGATTTGCATATGTTGAACCAGCCTTACATCCCAGGGATGAAGCCAACTTGATCGTGGTGGATAAGCCTTTTGATGTACTGCTGGATTCAGTCTGCCAGTATTTTATTGAGGATTTTTACATCGATGTTCATCAGGGATATTAGTGTAAAATTCTCCATTTT
>NW_016875666.1:0-393 GCF_001698545.2 Rhinopithecus bieti
TTTTGAGACAGGATTTTCCTCTGTCTCTCAGACTGGAATGCAGTGGCATGATCTCAGCTTATTACAACCGCCACCTCCCAGGCTCAAGCAATCTTTTCACCTCAGCTTCCTGGGCTGGGCGCAGTGGCTCATGCCTGGAATCCCAGTGCTTGGGAGGCCGGGGTGGGTGAATCACTTGAGGCCAAGCATTCAAGACCAGCCTGACCAACATGGTGAAATCCCATCTCTACTAAAAATACGAAAGAAATAAGCCGGTGTGGTGGAGTCCACCTGTAATCCTAGCTACTCCGGAGGCTGAGGCAGAAGAATTGCTTGAACCTGGGAGGTGGAGGTTGCAGTGAGCCAAGATCACATAGCTGCACTCCAGCCTAGGTGACAGAGCAAGACTGTCTC
>NW_016875667.1:0-393 GCF_001698545.2 Rhinopithecus bieti
CTCAAGATGGATCAAAGACTTAAGGGTGAGAACTAAAACCATAAAAAACCTAGAAGAAAGCCTAGGCAATACCATTCAGGACATAGCTATGAGCAAAGACTTCATGACTAAAACACCAAAAGCAATGGCAACAAAAGCCAAAATTGACAAATGGTATCCAATAAAACTAAAGGACTTCTGCATAGCAAAAGAAACTATCATCAGAGTGAATAGGCAACCTACAGGAGAAAATTTTTGCAGTCTATCCATCTGACAAAGGGCTAATATTCAGAGTCTACAAAGAACTTAAACAAATTTACAAGAAAAAAACAAACAAGTGGGCAAAGGATGTGAACAAAAAGTGGGCAAAGGATGTGAACAGACACTTCTCAAAAGAAGACATTTATGCAGACA
>NW_016875668.1:0-1001 GCF_001698545.2 Rhinopithecus bieti
TTTAATTTTTAAATTGTTCTTGTATAATCAGATGCCCCTTTTCATATTATTTTAGAAGCATTGAGAGGGTTTTGCCTAAAGTACAATTTATCTGGAAAATCTCGATTGTAGTCTTATAAAATTTTAAGTCTTTCATAGGACCTGTATTATCTTGAATTAAATTTTGTAGTTCTAGAATAAATAGGCAATCTAAAAACGTGTTATCTGTGTTACTTAAAGCAGAGGCTTTCTTATATTTTAATCTATTAAACAAAGAGGAGACATTCCTGTCATTAAGGACAAGGGCACTGGATCCTCAAGTTCACATCGTCAAAAAAATAAAACGAAAACAACAACAACAACAACAACAATAAGCAGCACATCGTGCAAGTTTCTTATGCTTTCTGCTCACAGGCACCAAAGCCACACATGTAAACCAATCGACTTCTTGCCAAAGGAAGCCACCCCTGGAAAGATGAAGCTCCCTGGAGGAGGCTTTTAACTTTGACACGTCCACCTCCAGAAACCAGCAGGCAGCATTTATGCATGTGTAACTGGACCTCCAGTCGTAAGTATGGTGTGCAATACAGAAGAGTCTGCTATAGAACTAAAATTAATTGGACATTTTAAAGGAATTGATACAGATGTTGGTCCTCAAAAGTTACAAACCTGTAAAATAAAGTGTTTTGGAACCCTCTGAGTAAGATAAACATAAAATAAGACTTGTCACCCACTAACAGAAATAGTTGTATATCTTCGTAACTAATCCGTATTCCTAGTTGTCCTGGCTAGAACATTCCAGAAAAATGTTGAATGGAAGTGGCAATAGTAGACATCCTTGTCTTTTCCTAATCTTAGGTGGAAAAGCTTTCAGTCCTTCTTTATTGAGTATAATGTTAGCTGTGGGTTTTCATAGATGCCCCTTCCAGGTTGAGGAAGGTCCCAGCTATTCCTATTTTCTTAATGTTTTATCATGAGAGAATGTTAGAGTTTGGAAATACTTTCACTGTGTTTTGTTGTTG
>NW_016875669.1:0-1005 GCF_001698545.2 Rhinopithecus bieti
GGCCGCAGATATACAAAATAGGCTTTTCAGTATCAGCAAAGGTGGGGTGGAATACGGTTGGGGGGTGGCGGGGCGGGACTCATTAACCCAGTTATTTAGTAAACATTTATTGAGTGCTGTCGCCAAAGCCTTGTGCTAAACCCTAGGGGGAGAGGGAAGACAGTTTCTGCGCTCTGCGACCTCGTAATCCCCTGTAGTGTGGATTATCAAAGAATCTAAGATAGAAGTGAGTTAAAAGAGAGGCTGTGAGAATTCAGAAAAAGGGGGCAAAATCCCCTTGTGACTGGGAAATGAAGGAGCGCATATAGCAGAGGGTCAGTGTGGAGAACGTGTGAAATGTGTTACTAGAGTAGGGAAAAGGAAATTTTGACGCCAAATTAGGGAAGCTCTTAAATTTATTCAGTCAAGGCCGGGCACAGTGGCTCATGCCTGTAATCCCAGGACTTTGGGAGGCTGAGGCGGGTGGATCACGAGGTTAGGAGTTCGAGATCAGCCTTGCCAAGATGGTGAAACTCCATCTCTACTAAAAATACAAAAATTAGCCGGGCGTGGTGGCGGCGCCTGTAGTCCCAGCTACTCGGAAGGCTGAGGCAGGAGACTCGCTTGACAGGTGGAGGTTGCAGTGAGCCGAAATAGCGCCACCGCACTCCAGCCTGGGCAACAGAGCGAGATTCCTACTTAAAAAAAAAAATTATTCGGTCAATTTATTTTACTTTTTGAGACAGAATCTCGCTCTGTTGCCTAGGCTGAAGTGCAGTGGCGCGATCACGGCTCATGCAGCCTCAACCTCCTGAGCCCAAGTGAACCTCCCCACCTCAGCCTCCTGAGAAGCTGGGACCACAGGCTCGTGCACCACATCCGGCTAATTTTTTGTAGAAACAGGGTCTCCCTGTGTTGCTCAGGCCGGTCTCGAACTCTGAGACTCAAGCGATCCACCAGCCCGGGCTTCCCAAAGTGCTGGGATTACAGACGTGAACCACTGACCCCGGCCAGTCAAGTTTTTTT
>NW_016875670.1:0-218 GCF_001698545.2 Rhinopithecus bieti
CTAAAAGTCCCTTCGTGGATTCGTCCATGAAGGAATTTCTAAACTGCGTAATACAAGGGAAGTTTTATCTATTTGAGATGGAAAAACATATCCATCACAAAGCAGTTTCACAGAAATCTTCTTTCGAGTTTTGTCTGAGGATATTTCCTTTTCACCATAGCCGTCCATATACTCACAAATGTCCCCTGGTAGCTTTTCCTCCAAAAGGAATTCCCCAA
>NW_016875671.1:0-1263 GCF_001698545.2 Rhinopithecus bieti
GGATGGATTCCTCAGTGGCCCCAACCCCGCCGCCAGCGCTGCCTCCCCAGAGCGGAGGGATCCCGCCCGCCAGTGACGCGGCTGCCGCCGCCGCGCCCAAGACCCGGCTGGGCGAGACCAACTGCCTCGCACTTGGGGGAAGCCAGGAGACAAAACTCCACCGAGGGGGCAAAGACGGTCCCAGTGGCTCCCAAGGATCTCACCCTCACGCTATGTGGACGCAAACTGTACTCCAATAAAGGGTTTGCTTCCCGGAAAGGAGTAAGACATCCCCCCTCTGGGACTGGAGGAGGTGGTACTGGCACATGAGGAGGGTGAGACCGCTTGCGGGTCACGTGATCGGTCTCCCGCCCCGCCTTGATTGGGTGGCTCCAGACTGGGAAGGGGAGTTCGACGCCCCATTTCCCGGTTGGGCCACGCCCCGGCCCTGAGGAGACCACGCCCCATCAGGGGCGGAGCTAAAGAGACCTGGACGGGGCCCGCCTCGAGGCGGCTCGAAGAAGAAGCGCGAGTCCGAGAAAGTCCCCGAGCCTGAGTGGGTACGGGCTGATGCGGGCGCCCCGGGAATGCCATGAGAAGGGTCGTGCCCAGGCATTTCCTCAGCTTTGCCCGTTGGGCTTTTGTAGACCCCCTTTCAGGGCTTGCCACTGTAATAACAACTCATATTTATTGAGTTCCACACTTTTTTTTTCAGACGGAGTCTGTCTCCCAGGTTGGAGTGCGATCTCTACTCACTGCAACCTCCGCCTTCCGGATTCAAGCGATTCTCCTGCCTCAGCCTTCCGAGTAGCTGGGACTACAGGCGTGTGCCACCACACCTGGCTAATTTTTTGTATTTTTAGTAGAAACGGGGTTTCACCGTGTTAGCCAAGATGGTCTCCGTCTCCTGACCTCGTGATCCGTCTGTCTCGGCCTCCCAAAGTGCTAGGATTACAGGCGTGAGCCACCGCGCCTGGCCCCACACTTATTTTTTAATTGGAGTACAGTGACGTGATGGTAGGTCACTGCCACGTCAATCTCCTGGGCTCAAGTGATCTTCCTGCCTCAGCTTCCCTAGTACCTGGGACCACAGGCATGCTCCAGCCACCATGCCCGGCTAATTTTTAAATTTTTGGTAGAGGTGGGGTCTCGCTATGCTGCCCAGGCTGACATATGTTAAGTCTCACAATGCTGGGAAATTAAGTGCTAACATTCTCTCAATTTTCTTTTTCTTTCTTTCTTTCTTTCTTTCTTTCTTTCTTTCTTTCTTTCTTTCTTTCCTTT
>NW_016875672.1:0-1002 GCF_001698545.2 Rhinopithecus bieti
ACAGTGTAACTCTGTGAGTTGAATTCACACATCACACAGCAGTTTCTCAGAAAGTTTCCTTCTAGTTTTTATCTGAAGATATTTCCTTTCTCACCATAGGGCTCAATGCACTCCCAGATATCCCTTTGGAGATTGCAGGAAAACAGTGTTAGCAAGTTGCTCCATGAAAATAGAGGTGTAACTCTGTGAGGCGAATTCACATATCACAAAGAATTTTCTCAGAAAGCATCTTTCTAGTTTTTATCTGAGGATATTACCTTTGTCTCCATAGGCTTCAATGCTATCCAAAATATCCCTTCTCAGATTACCAAAAAACAGTGCAACCAAACTGATCAATGAAAAGCTTCTTTCTAGTATATATATGAGGATAATTCCTTTGTCAATATAAGCTTCAATGCACTCTGAAATATCAGATTGTAGATTCTAAGAAAACTGTGTTAGCAAACTGCTCAATGAAAATAACTGTGTAACTCTGTGAAGTGAATTCCTTCAACAAAAGAATTTACTCAGAAAACTTTTTTCTAGTTTTAACTCAGGATATTTCTTTTCACCATAGGCCTCAATGCGCTCCCAAATATACCTTTGCAGATTTCACGAAAACAGTGTTAGAAAAATGATTCATGAATGGAAAGGTCTAACTCTATGAGATGAATTCACACATCACAAAGAATTTCCTCAGAAAAGTTTTTCTAGTTTTCTTCTGAGGATATTTTCTTTGTCACCATAGGCTTCAATGCACTCCCAAATATCTTATTGTAGATTAAACAAAAACACTGTCATGAAACTGCTCAATGAAAAGAACCGTGTATTTCTTTGAGATGAATTCACACATCCCAAAGCAGTTTCTCAGAAATATTCCTTATAGTTTTTACCTGAGAGTATTTTCTTTTTCTCTATAGGCTTCAATTTGCTCCCAAATATCCCATTGCAGATTCTATGAAAACAGTTTTCACAAACTGCTCCATAAAAAGAAAGGTGTAACGCTGTGAGATGGATTCACAC
>NW_016875673.1:0-1130 GCF_001698545.2 Rhinopithecus bieti
CCATTAGCAGTGGGTCTGAATTTTTTTTTTTCCCAGTCAGAGTCTCACTCTGTTACAGCCCAGGCTGGAGTGCAGTGGCGTGATCTCAGCTCACCACAACCTCCGCCTCCCGGGTTCAAGCAATTCTCCTGCCTCAGTCTCCCAAGTAGCTGGGATTACAGGCGCCCACCACCATGCCCAGCTAATTTTGTATTTTTAGTAGAGACAGGGTTTCACCATGTTGGCCAGGCTGGTCTCAAATTCCTGACCTCAGGTGATCCACCCGCATCGGCTTCCCAAAGTGCTAGGATTACAGATGTGAGCCACTGTGCCCACCTTTTTTTTTTTTTTTTTTTTGAGAGAGAGTCTCATTCTGTCACCCAGACTGGAGTGGCAGTGGTACAATCTTGGCTCGCAACCTCTGCCTCCCATGTTCAAGCGATTCTCCCGCCTTAGCCTCCCGAGTAGCTGGGACTATAGGCGCATGCCACCATGCCTGGCTAATTTTTGTATTTTTAGTAGAGATGGGGTTTCGCCATGTTGGCCAAGCTGGTCTCAAACTTCAGGCCTCAAGTGATCTGCCTCACCCTCCAAATTGCTGAGATTACAGGCATGAGCCACTGTGCCTGGCCTTGAAATTGTTCAAATATCAAATGTAGGCCAGGAAAAGATGGCAAGAAATGTTCACCAAGAGATTAAAAAAAAAGTCATGGACAAAAAGCTTTAGGATCCTTGTGGTCAGAACCTGGTGCCTAATATGTGCAACTATTATGTACCCATAAAACATTAAAATGAAAAGAGCCTGTACATTAAGCATTGAAACATTAAAATGAAAAGAGCCTGGACGTGGTAGCTCACGCCTGTAATCTCAGCAGTTTGGGAGGCTGAGATGGGTGGATTGCTTGAGCTGAGGAGTTCAAGACCCACCCGGGCAACATAGTGAAATTCTGTCTCTACAAAAATTAGCTGAGCACGGTGGTGCACACCTGTAGTCCCAGCTACTTGAGGGGCTGAGGTGGGATGATAGCTTGAACCTGGGAGGTCAAGGCTGCAGTGAGCCGAGATCGTGGCACTGCACTTCAGCCTGGGTGACAAAGTGAGACCCTGTATCAAAAAAAAAAAAAAAAAAAGAGAAAAGGGCTGGGTGCGGT
>NW_016875674.1:0-1146 GCF_001698545.2 Rhinopithecus bieti
GATAAATGAGCTTAGCAAGTTTTTAGGATACAATGTCAATAAATCTAAAAAGTCAATTTTATTTTATTAAAAGTCAATTTTATTTCTATATATTAAAAAACAACAATTAGAATACAATATTGAAAGAACAGTACCAAAATACTGAAATGTATAGATTTAAATCTAAGAGAATGTGTGCAGAATCTGTATGCTAACAACTGTAAAACACAATGAAAGAAATAAGGACATTGATATCGTTTGGCTGTGTCCCCACCCAAATCTAATCTTGAACTGTAGCTCCCATAATTCCAATGTGTTGTGGGAGGAACCTCTTGGGAAATAATTGAATCATGTGGGTGGTTTTCCCCATACTGTTCTTGTGGTAGTGAATAAGTCTCATGAGATCTAATGGTTTTATAAGGGGTTTCCCTTTTCACTTGACTCTTATTTTCTTTTTTGTCTGCTGCCATGTAAGACATGCCTTTTTCCCTCCACCATGATTGTGAGACCTCCCCAGCCACGTGGAACTGTGAGTCTATTAAATCTTTTTCCTTTCTAAGTTACCCAGTCTTGGGTATGTCTTATTTAGCAGTGTGAGAACAGACTAATACAGTAAACTGGTACCAGGTAGCGGGCACTGCTGTAAAGATACCCAAAAATGTGGAAGTGACTTTGGAACTGGTAACAGGCAGAGGTTGGAACAGTTTGGAGGGCTCAGAAGATAGGAAAATGTGGGAAAGTTTGGGACTTCCTAGAGACTTGGAGGGCTCAGAGACAGGAAGATGTGGGAAAGTTTGGGACTTCCTAGAGACTTGTTGAATGGCTTTGACCAAAATGCTGATAATGATATGGACAATGAAATCCAGGCTGAGGTGGTCTCAGATAGAGATGAGGAACTTGTTGGGAACTGGAGTAAGATCACTTTTGGTATGTTTTAGCAAAGAGACTGGTGGCATTTTGCCCCTGCCCTAGAGATTTGTGGAACTTTGAACTTAAGGGAGATGATTTAGGGTATCTGGTGGAAGAAATTTCTAAGCAGCAAAGCAAAAGGTGACTTGGGCGCTGTTAAAAGCATTAAGTGTTAAAAGGGAAACAGAGCATAAAAGTTTGGAAAATTGCAACCCAACAATACCAAAGAAAAGAAAAACCCATTTTCTGAGGAGAAAT
>NW_016875675.1:0-1883 GCF_001698545.2 Rhinopithecus bieti
AAAAAAAAAAAAAAAAAAAATCACCTGATGCAAAAATAGACAAAGAAATTGAATAGATATTTCTCCAAGTAAGACATAGCAATGGTCAACAAGTATATGAAAAGGCATTCAGCATCACTAATCCTGAGGATGATGTAAATAAAAACTACAATGAGCTATCACCTCATACCTGTTAGAATAGCTATTATCAATAAAAGGAAAGATATGTGTTTTCAGGAATACTGTTGATAGTGATGTAAATTGGTGCAGCCATTATTGAAAACAGCATGGATGTCTCTCTAAACATTTAACATAGAACTACCATATAATCCAGCAATACTACTTCTGAGTATATATCCAAAGTAAATGAAATCAATATCTTAAAGCAATATCTGCATCCCATGTTAATTGCAGCATTGTTCACAATAGCCAAGATATGAATTAACCTAAGTGTCTGCTGATGGATAAATATGCAAAGAAAATGTGATTATATGCAGTCATGTGCCACGTAATGATGTTTCAGTTAATGATAGACCATATATGTGGTGGTGGTCCCATAAGATTATAATACTGTATTTTAACTGTGCCTTTTCCATGTTTAGATACACAAATAGTTATCATTGTGTTACAATTGCCTGTAACATTCAGTACAGTAGTGCACTGTACAGCTTTGTAGCCTAGGAACAATAAGCTATACTATAAAGCCTAGACGTGTAGTAGGCTATACCATCTAGGTTTGTGTAAGAACACTCTATGATGTCTGCACAATGACAAAAACATCTGATGACACACTTCTCAGAATGTATCAACATCGTTCTCAATGCATGACTGTATATATAAATATATATACACATTTTAAGTAAAATAAAATATTATTAACCTAAAAAGTAAGAAATTCTGCCATTTGCAACAACATGGATGAACCAGGAGAGCTTTATGCTAAGTGAAATAATTGAAGTACAGAAAGACAAAAACTTTATGATCTTACTTATATGTGGAATTTGAAAATGTTAAACTCACAGAAGCAAAGAATAAAATGGTGGTTGCCACTGGCTGGAAATGAAGTGGGGAGACGTTGGTCAAAAGGTACAAAGTTTCAGTTAAGCAGGATGAATATATTCTGGATTTCTAATGTACATCATGATGACAATGATCAATAATACTCTATTGTATATTCAATTTTGTTGAGACAGTAGATCTCAAATATTCTCCTCACAAGAGAAGATAACTATGTGTGATGAAAAATATGTTAATTAGCTTGATTATGGTAATCATTTCACAATGTATATCAAAACATCACATTCCACACCATAAATATAGACAATTTTTATTTGAAAATATGGGTGGGAGAAAGAATAAATATCGTCTAAACATACATTAGAATATTATTAGACCTTTAAAGAGAAGAACATCCTGCCATTTGTGACAACATGGATGAACTTAGAGGACATTATGCTAAGCGAAATAAGTTAAACACAGATGGACAAGTACTATGTGATACCATTTCAATGAGAAATCTAAAATAGACTCAGAAGCAGAGTAAAATGGTGGTTGCTAGCAGGTAGGAAGAGAAGGAAATGGGAGATATTAATTAAAGGGTACAAAGTCTCATCTTATTCATGCGAGATGAATAAGTCCTAGAGCTCTGTTCCTCAATATGCCTATAGTTTAAAATACCATATTGTATTCTTTAAAACTCCTTAAATGGTAGATTTCATGTTTTCTTTTCGTACACATACAGGCAAAATAATAAAGAGGATAAGGAACTTTTGAGAAGTGATGAACATGTTTACAGCATAGATTGCGGTGATGGTTTTATGAGTGTATACTTATCTCCAAACTCATCAAGTTGTATATATCAAATATATATAGCATTTTGTATGTTAACCATGCCTCAATAAAAT
>NW_016875676.1:0-1135 GCF_001698545.2 Rhinopithecus bieti
ACAAGGGCAGGTTCATTTGAGGAGATTGTTTGCGGTTAGGGAGGCCAGTGGTATTAAGATTAGAATTGTGATGAAGTATATCATGGATGCTACTTGTCCGATTATAATAAAGGGTTGGTTTACCGGTTGACTTCCAATTAGGTTAGGGTTAGTAGAATTGTAATTAGGAGTCATAGTAGGAATTGGCTGAGTGGGCGGAATGCCATACTTTGTTGTTTGGATTTCTGGAGTACGGGTATAGTTGTTAGGATGAGAATGGATAGGAGGAGCACTAATACTCCCCCTCATTTATTAGGGACAGATCATAGGATTGCGTAAGTGAACAGGAAGTATCATTCTGGTTTGATGTGTGGTGGGGTGCTTAGTGGGTTGGCTGGGGTATAGTTGTCTGGATTGCTTAAAAGTTCGGGCAAAAATAATACTAGTACTATTAGGATAAGGAGGAGGAGGGTTAGGCCTAAGATGTCTTTGATTGTGTAGTAGGGGTGGAAGGGGATTTTGTCGGAGTCAGAAGGGATTCCGCCGGGGTTATTTGATCCTGTTTCGTGTAGGAAAAGCAGGTGTAAATTTGTGAAGTTTGCGATAATGAAGGGTAGGGTAAAGTGGAGGGTAAAGAATCGCGTAAGGGTTGGGTTGTCGATGGAGTACCCGCCTCAAACCCATTGGACGAGGTTGGTCCCAATGTACAGAATTGCAGATAATAAATTTGTAATTACTGTGGTGCCTCAAAATGATATTTGTCCCCATGGGAGTACGTAACCCATAAAGGCCATTGCTATGGTTATGAGTAAGAGTGCAACGCCGATATTTCAGGTTTCAAGGAGAAGAAATGAGCCATAATATAGACCTCGGCCTATGTGTAGGAACAGACAGATAAAGAATATAGAGGCGCCATTGGCGTGGAGTTAGCGGATGGTTCAGCCATAGTTTACATCTCGAGTGATATGTGCGATTGAGGAGAAGGCAGAGGAGGTGTCTGGTGAGTAATGTATTGCTAGAAATAGGCCAGTAATGATTTGTAAAATTAAGCAAGTTGCTAGGAGAGAGCCGAAATTTCATCATGTGGAAATGTTTGATGGAGTGGGTAAATCAATAAGGGAGTGATTAATTATTTTTATAATTAGATTAGATTTAC
>NW_016875677.1:0-394 GCF_001698545.2 Rhinopithecus bieti
GCCTGAAGGCAGTATGCTTGTGAAAAGTCATCACCATTCTCTTAATCTCAAGTACCCAGGGACACCTTCACTGCCAAAGATCACAGGGACCTCTGCCTAGGAAAGCTAGGTATTGTCCAAGGTTGCTCCCCATATGATAGTCTGAAATATGGCCTCACGGGAAGGGAAAGACCTGAGTGTCCCCTAGCCTGACACCCGTGAAGGGTCTGTGCTGAGGAGGACTACTATAAGAGGAAAGAAGGCCTCTTGGCAGTTGAGATAGAGAAAAGCATCTGTCTCCTGCCCGTCCCTTGGCAATGGAACATCTCGGTATAAAACCCGATTGTATGTTCTGTTTACCGGGGAAGGAGAAAACCGCCTTAGGGCGAAAGGTGGGACTTGCTAGCGCAATGCT
>NW_016875678.1:0-1882 GCF_001698545.2 Rhinopithecus bieti
ACTACTTTTATGTCATCATGTCCTAAGGCAGATTAAAAACAGAAATATAATCTTATATCATCTCCTAAATCATCCCTACTAAAATTATAGCTGCACCAAGAAAACATCTTCCTGAAAAATCACAGATACCACAAATTCTCCCAGAGTTCCTAGCAAATAGTACATTTTGGTAGTCTACAGGAAGGGTGTAATACTCATGAATTAAAAAAAAAAAAAATAGTATAAGGTTATAAATTCACCCAATGTAAATTTAATGGAATTGTAACCAAAACCATTAGCTAGCTTTTTCTTTTCTTAATTAACCAAATGAACCTAAAGTTCATCTGCAAAAACAGCCAAAATTAGCTAAAAAAATTGTAAAATAGACTTGTGAGTGGGTACTGCATTTTATATAGGATATAGCACTACAAACATATTTAAATTGTGTACAGTCCTACAGCAAATAAAACAATGCAATAATGCTCTAAGAATAAGGCCCAGATACAGTCATTGTCAATCTCTGTTTAAACTATGTATTATATATTCTTTTGAGGAGCTAATGAAAGCTGTCACTTTTTCCCCAGAAAAACGCACATACGAGGCCAGGCGCAGTGGCTCACACCTGTAATCCCAGCACTTTGGTAGGCCGAGGAAGGCAGATCACCTGAGGTAGGCAGTTCGAGCCAGCCTGACCAACATGGAGAAATCCCGTCTCTACCAAAAATACAAAATTAGCTGGGCGTAGTGGAACATGCCTGTAATTCCAGCTACTCGGGAGGCTGAGGCAGAAGAATCATTTGAACCTGGGAGGCAGAGGTTGCGATGAGCTGAGATCGTGCCATTACACTCCAGCCTAGGCAACAAGGGTGAAACTCCATCTCGGCGGGGGGAAAAAAATACACATACGCAGACTCACATAAAATGGTGTATATCAAATATCAAGGGATCGGTAGAACCCCTGGAGGCTAATGGATCCCAGGTTAAATATTCCTAGTATATGAATCAGAATTGTTTGCTCAAATCTGGCTCATAAGTTAGCAACCAAACCAGTAAGAAATGGATCAAGTCTATGGAAACTAGCTATCTGGAAAAAATGGAAATTAGTAATTTATCTTAACACACAATATGTCAAAATACAGACATGTCCACATAGATGTAAGAGTATTTTTTAAGTTTGTTAAAACTTCCAGAAAAAGTTCTAGTAAAAAATTTAACAAAACACACGAACAAGGCTGTGCACGGTGGCTCACACTCTAATTCCGGCACTGTGGGAGGCCAAGGCAGACGGATCACCTCAGGTCAGCAGTTCAAGACCAGCCTGGCCAACATGGGAAACCCTGTCTCTACTAAAAGCAGGGCGTGGTGATGCACGCCTGTAATCCCAGCCACTTGGGAGGCTGAGGCAGGAGAATCGCTGGAACCCAGAAGGTGGAGCGTTACAGTGAGCCAAAATCACACCACTGCACTCCAGCCTGTGAGACACAGCTAGACTCCACCTCAAAAAACAGTAATAATAAAATAAAATACAATATAAATATATAATTCACCTCACAACAGGTAATATTTTCTAGGCAGACAAGTGCTGTAGAAATCACAAAGGAAAAAGGCAGTGCAGGCTGGACATGGTGGCTCATGCTTGTAATCTCAGCACTTTCGGAGGCTGAGGTAGGAAACTCTCTCGATCCCTGGAGTTCAAGACCAGCCTGGGCAACATAATGAGACTTTGTTTATTAAAAAAATAAAATTAAATTAAAAATTAGCAGGGTGTGATAGCCTTCACGAGTAGTCTCAGTTACTCCAGAGGTAGGAGAATTGCTTGAGCCTGGGAGGTCGAGGCTGCAGTGGGCAGAGATCACTGCCACCGCACTTTAGCATGCACAGCAGAGCAAGATCCTATCTCAAA
>NW_016875679.1:0-1147 GCF_001698545.2 Rhinopithecus bieti
GAAGAGACTGAAGCAAGTTTTAGAGCAGGAGTGAAAATTTATGAAAATGCTTTAGAGCAGGAATGAAAGGAAGTAATGTACACTTGGAAGAGGGCCAAGTGGGCAACCTGAAAGACAAGTTCATGGCTTGACCTTTTGACTTGGGGTTTTATATATTGGCATACACTCATGGTCTCACATCCTTTCTCCCCTGATTCCTCCCTTGTGGTGGGCTATTGACAAGCATAACGGCTTGCCAGTACTTGGAAGTTGATCATGCACATTGTGTTTACTGAATTTGTAAGCATGTTCACTTGAGGTATTCTTCTCTTACCAGACAAATACTCCTAGCAGATCATTTACCATTTAAACACTGTCATTTTTCCTCTAAATGTACATGGTTGAGCTCAGCCATCCAACTCCTAAGATCTTATCAGGAAGCAGATGATCATCAGTTTCAGGTTTTTTCTATCTCTGGGAAGACTGCCTTTCCCTGGTGCTGGTTGTGGCCAATTATTATTTTAGAGAGAGATAGTTAACTATCACCTGACCATCACCTGATGGTCTCCTGATATTCCTGATCAGATGAAGCCCTCTCCTGCTCTGCTCATGCCTGACTAGTTACCTATGGTAGCATTTTCCCACTCATGATCCTAAACCCCCAATTATTTGGAGAAAATGGACAAAGATCAGTCTTCTGTAACTCTTTGCTGCTGACAAAGAGGCAGCGGGTCATTCTGTGGGTCTTGGCCTCTTGCTAGCTGTCAGGGCAGGAAGGTGGATCCATGGGTGTTTGAATGTGGTATCCAGCCAGGGTCTAGGGAGACAGGGGCAGGAGTTTGCCTCTATTATGTCTCACTGATGGGCAGTCTAGAGGTCCCCTGTAGGAGAGTGATTCTTTGAATATTGAAAAGATGATATCCCTCACTGAGGATTATCTGGAGGTTGATGGCCTATCCTTTTCTTTTCTTCTGAGCCACAACTGGATATCACTAGTTGGCTCACAGGAATAAGCAGGGTTAGTCTAAATTGCAGACAAAAACTCAAAAAGAGCTGATGAGACTAGAATCTAATAATAAATGTACCATAGTGCTCAAAACATAATTTTATCTCTCCAGTTCTCATTTTATTTCAAAAAATCGTGAGAGTACTGATTTTTTTGCAAAAT
>NW_016875680.1:0-1612 GCF_001698545.2 Rhinopithecus bieti
CACTATGTTGCCCAGGCTGATCTTGAACTCCTGGGTTCAAGTGATCCTCCTGCCTCGGCCTCCTAAAGTGCTGGGATTTCAGGCATGAGCCACAGCACCAGGCCCTTTGATTTAGTCCAAAGCAGCAGACTAGATGCTTCGTAATCCCAAAGCAGCTAGGAAGCATTCTGAAAAGCACTTTCAGGATGAGACTATAGATTACATTGGCTCATAGAAACTATTGCAAGGGAGCCATCCTTGGTCCTTTTTCCTTCTAAGACTATGGACTATCACAGGATGATCTCTTGTACTCTTATGACCTCCTTTATGGAGATTATTCATTAATCTATTAATTCTATCTATTAATTCTAACCCGTTGTTCTCTCCTGAGTTCCAAATCAGTATTTCCAACAACCTATAGATGTCCTCACACTTGGATGTCCTATTGGTCCCTCATAATTAGTGTGTTCAAAAGGGAATATACTTTTTTCCTTGCTTCTTACTTGTTTATTTTCTATCCATTATTGTAGAGAATGATACCAGCCAGTTATCCAAACCTGAAGCATGGCTCAAAGGAGAAGCTTTCCTTTGTCTTATGATCCACATCCAGTCACCTGCTTTTCTTCCTCTTTTTTAACCAAACACCCTTAAAAGCTGACCTGGGCCAGGCGCGGTGGCTCATGCCTGTAATTCCAGCACTTTGGGAGGCTGAGGCGGGCAGATCACCAGAGATCAGGGGTTCTAGACCAGCCTGACCAATATGGAGAAACCCCGTTTCTACTAAAAATACAAAAGTAACCAGGTGTGCTGGCGCATGCCTGTAATCCCAGCTACTTGTGAGGCTGAGGCAGGAGAATCGCTTGAACCCAGAAAGAAATAACCAATAAATGAAAAACAAAGTAAGATAATACAAATATGACCAAACATTCCAGTTATGAAAATTAATATGAATGGCTTAAATGTAACTATTACAACACTGAGACTTTCAGATGGGTTAAGAATTAAATGCAAATAGTTGCGTTTTATAGAAACACACATAAACTGGACAGAAAGGTTGAATATAAAAGAATAGGTTGAAGTGCAAGTTCTATCAAACTTACGGGATAAAAGCCCCTTATGGCTTTAATAGGATATTTGAAATTGGAATATTTAGAAATAATCCTAATTCATTTTGTAATTTTAGCATTATCAAAGGTTAGCTAAATTCCAGAACAAAAAGTAAACTTTAAACCAAATTCACTTGTGAATATAGATGCAAAATTCTATTTTAAATGTTGTTAAGTCAATTCCAAAAGTATAAGTCCATAATATAGCATACACAGATAAAGCTTATTCTGGAAATGTTAGAATGGTTCGACATTGGAAAACTAATGTAATTCACTCACTGAAATGTGAACCTGATAAATGTTGCAATGGCATTTGATAAAATTCAATAGCTATTCCTATTGAGTTACTTACTTAAACAAATTATTCTACAACTTCTATGGTAGCCTCATATTTGTATTCCAAGCTCCTATTAGCACTGGAGACCAGTCCAAACCCTTGGCCGTTGGTTGTAGCCCTGTACTCATCTGTACTCCATCTAACTTGTCCCCAGGACCTAGGTCCTGAATCCTGCATCCCAGCCTTGGGC
>NW_016875681.1:0-5329 GCF_001698545.2 Rhinopithecus bieti
CAGAGGCACACCAGCCTCCTTGAGCTGTGGTGGGCTCCACTCAATTCGAGCTTCCCAGTGGCTTTGTTTACCTACTTAAGCCTCAACAGTGGCGAGCGCCCCTCCCCCAGCCTAACTGCCACCTTGCAGTTAGATCTCAGACTGCTGTGCTAGCAATGAGGGAGGCTGGCTCTGTGGGCGTGGGACCCTCTGGGCCAGGTGTGGGATATAATCTCCTGGAGTGCTGTTTGCTAAGACCCTTGGTAAAACACAGTATTAGGGTGGGAGTTACCCGATTTTCCAGTTGTTGTGTGTCTCAATTTCCTTTGGCTAGGAAAAGGAATTCCCTTCCCCCTTGCACTTCCCAGGTGAGGTGATGCCTCGCCCTGCTTCAACTCTCGCTGGTTGGGCTGCACCCACAGACCAGTGCCAACTGTTCCACATGCCCCAGTGAGATGAACCCAGCACCTCAGTTGAAAATGCAGAAATCACTCATCTTCTGTGTTGCTCACGCTGGGAGCTGGAGGCTGGAGCTCTTCCTATTTGGCCATCTTGGGCTCACCCTCCGACACATTTTCTTCATCCAGTCTTCATTGTTGGGCATTTGGGTTGGTTCCAAGTCTTTGCTATTGTGAACTGTGCCATAATAAACATATGTGTGCATGTATCTTTATAGTAGAATGATTTATAACCCTTTGGGTATATACCTAGTAATGAGGTGCTGAGTCAAATGGTATTTCTGGTTCTACAGCCTTGAGGAATCACCAGACTGTCTTCCACAATGGCTGAACTAATTTACCCTCTCACAAATAATGTAAAAGCATTCCTATTTCTCCACATCTGGTCCAGCATCTATTGTTTTCTGACTTTTTGATGATCACCATACTAACTGGCAGAAGATGGTATTTCATTGTGGTTTTGATTTGCAATTTTCTAATGACGAGTGATGATGAGCTTTTTTTCATATATTTGTAGGCTGCATAAATGTCTTCTTTTGTAAAGTGTCTCTTCATATCCTTCACCCACTTTTTGATGTGTGTGTGTGTGTGTGTGTGTGTGTGTGTGTGTGTGTTTTCTTGTAAATTTGTTGAAATTCTTTGTGGATTTTGGATATTAGCACTGTGTCAGATGGATAGATTGCAACAATTCTCTCCCATTCTTTAGGTTGCCTGTCCACTCTGATAAAAGTTTCTTTTGCTATGCAGAAACTCCTTAGTTTAATTAGATCCCATTTGTCAATTTTGGCTTTTGTTGCCATTTCTTTTGGTGTTTTAGTCATGAAGTCTTTGCCCATGCCTATGTCCTAAATGGTATTGCCTAGGTTTTCTTCTAGGATTTTTATGGTTTTAGGTCATACATATAAGTATTTAATCTGCCTTGAGGTAATTTTTGTAGAAGATGTAAGGAAAGGATCCAGTTTCAGTTTTCTGCATATGGCTAGTCAGTTTTCCCAAACCATTTATTAAATAGGGAATCTTTTCCCCATTGCCTTTTTTTCAGGTTTGTCAAAGGTAAGATGGTTGTAGATGTATGGTGTTATTTCTAAGGCCTCTGTTGTGTTCCATTGGTCTATATATCTGTTTTGGTACCAGTACAACGTTGTTTTTGTTACTGTAGCCTTGTAGTATAGTTTGAGGTCAGGTAGCATGATGTATCCAGCTTTATACTTTTTGCTTAGGATTATCTTGGCTATGTGGGCTCTTTTTTGGTTCCATATGAAATTTAAAGTAGTTTTGTCTAATTCTGTGAAGAAAGTCAATGGTACCTTCATGAGGATAGCATTGAATCTATAAATTACTTTGGGCAGTATGGCCATTTTCACGATATTGATTATTCCTCTTCCTGAGCAAGGAATGTTTTATCATTTGTTTGTGTCATCTCTTATTTCCTTGGGCAGTGCTTTGTAGTTCTCCTTGAAGAGGTCCTTCATATCCCTTGTAAGTTGGATTTGTAGGTATTTTATTCTCTTTGTAGCAATTGTGAATGGGAGTTCACTCATGATTTGGCTCTTTGTCTGTTATTGGTGTATAGAAATGCTTGTAATTTTTGCACATTGATTTTGTATCGTGAGACATTGCTGAAGATGCTTTTCGGCAACTTAAGGAGATTTTGGGCTGAGACGATGGGGTTTTCTACATATAAAATCATGTCATCTGCAAACAGAAACAATTTGACTTCCTGTTTTCCTAATTGAATACCCTTTATTTCTTTTTTTTACCTGATTGCCCTGACAAGAATTTCCAATTACTATGTTGAATAAGAGTGGTGAGAGAGGGCACCCTTGTCTTCTCCCGTTTTTCAAAGGGAATGCTTCCAGTTTTTGCCCACTCAGTATAATATTGGCTGGCAGTTTGTCATAAATAGCTCTTATTGTTTTGATATATGTTCCATCAATATGTAGTTTATTGAGAGTTTTTATCATGAAGGGGTGTGGAATGTTGTTGAAGGCCTTTCCTGCATCTACTGAGATAATCATGTGGTTTTTGTCATTGGTTCTGTTTATGTGATGGATTATGATTATTGATTTGTATATGTTGAACCAGCCTTGCATCCCAGGTATTAAGCTGACTTGATGGTGGTGGATAAGCTTTGATGTGCTCCTGGATTCAGTTTGCCAGTATTTTATTGAGGATTTTTTCATCTATGTTCATCAGGAACATTGGCCTGAAAGTTTCTTTATGTGTTGTGTCTCTGCCATGTTTTGGTATTAGGATGATGCTGACCTCATAAAATGTGTTAGGGAGGAGCCCTTCTTTTTCTATTGTTTGGAATAGTTTCAGAAGGAATGGTACTAGCTCCTCCTGGTACCTCTGGTAGAATGTGGCTGTGAATCTATCTAGTCCTGGACTTTTTCTGGTTGGTAGGCTATTAATTACTGTCTCAATTTCAGAACTTGTTATTGATCTATTCAGGGATTCAACTTCTTCCTAGTATAGACTTGGGAGGGTGTATGTGTCCAGGAATTTATCCATTTCTTCTAGATTTTCTGGTTTATTTGCATAGAGGTGTTTATAGTATTCTGTGACGTCAGTTTGTATTTCTGTGAGATCAGTGGTGATATCCCCTTAATCACTTTTTATTGTGTCTATTTGATTCTTCTCTCTCTTCTTCTTTATTAGTCTGGTTAGCAGTCTATTTTGTTGATCTTTTCAAAAAACCAGCTCCTGGATTCATTTATTTTTTGAAGGGATTTCATGTCTCTGTCTCCTTTAGTTTTGCTCTGATCTCAGGTAACTTTTGCCTTCTGCTAGGTTTTGAATTTGTTTGCTCCTGCTTCTCTAGTTCTTTTTAATTTTGATGGGGCACCTGCCAGGTGCCAGCCAGAGCTCTACTAAATGATGTGTCTGTTGGCTCCTACTGGGTGGTGCCTCCCAATCAGGATACATGGGGGTCAGGGACCCCCTTGACGAGGCCCTCTGTTCCTTAGCAGAGCTAGAGTGCTGTGCTGGGAGATCCACTGCTCTCTTCAGAGCTGTCAGGCAGGGAAGTTTAAGTCTGCTGAAGCTGTGCCTACAGCTGCCCCTTCCCCCAGATGCTCTGTCACAGGGAGGTGGGGATTTTATCTATAGGTCCCTGACTGAGGCTGCTGCCTTTTTTTCAGAGATGCCCTGCCCAGAGAGGAGAAATCTAGAGAGGCAGTCTGAATACAGTGGCCTTGCTGAGCTGTGGTGGGCTCCACCCAGTTCAAACTTCCTAGCGACTTTGTTTACACAGTGAAGGTAAAACTGCCTACTCAAGCCTCAGCAATGGTGGACACCCCTCCCCCGACCAAGCTTGAGCACCCCAGGTCGACCTCAGACTGCTGTGCTAGCAGTGAGAATTTCAAGCCAGTGGATCTTAGCTTGCTGGGCTCCACGGGGGTGAGACCTGCCAAGCCAATCCACTTAGCTCCCGGACTTCAGCCCTCTTTCCAAGGGAGGGAACAGTTCTTTCTAGCTGGTGTTCCAGGCACCACTGGGGCATGGGGAAAAAAAAAAAAAAAAAGACTCCTGCAGTTAGCTCGGTGTCTGCCCAAACTACTACCGAGTTTTGTGCTTGAAACCCAGGGCCCTGGTGGCATAGGCACTGAGGGAATCTCCTGGTCTGCAAGTTGTGAAAACCGTGGGAAAAGTGCAATATCTGGGCTGGAGTGCACCATTCCTCAAGGCACAGTACCTCAAGGCTTCCCTTGGGTAGGGGAGAGAATTTCCCAACCTCTTGCACTTCCCAGGTGAGGGGATGCCCCACCCTGCTTCAGCTTGCCCTCCTTGGGCTGCACCCACTGTCCAACCAGCCCAATAAGATGAACCAGTTACATCAGTTGGAAATGCAGAAATCACCCACCTTCTGGGTCGATCTTGCTGGGAGCTGCAGCCCAGAGCTGTTCCCACTCAGCCACCAAAGACAGTATCCGTCTCTTTTCTTGAAAGTGAAGCACCTGACCAAGGCTTCCTTCCTCTACCGTATTACCAATTTGAAAGCCCATATTGGTAATGAAAAAATTGGGTGAGTTGATGGGAGCAGGATTTCCTTCCTCCCTACCTCTTCCCCCAAGAAGCATATGAAATTTCCCCTATTAGTTTCAAGAATGGAATTATCCTGGCCAGTTCAGTCCCCCAGTAGCACCAGAAATGTCTGGCCACCACGGGGTTTTCTTAAGATCCTTCTTTAAAACAAGGATTTCACTCCTTGCAACTACTTCCTGAAAAAAAAAAAATGAGTCCACTTTTGGGCTGAATTCTATAGATAAATTTTCCTCTGAAGATACAGAATCTAAGCAATAAATGTTTCTATTTCTTTTCAGTCATTTTGTTATCTCTCTTTGATTGTAACAACTATAAATTAAAAGATTATACACATTTGCTCAATGCGAGGGTTGAAAAAATGTTTAATTGCTAGCATATAATTTTCTAATTAAAGATTATTGATTAATTAGGATTGTATGAATGAACTATTTCCACTTTATTAGACCCCTTAGGTTGTATTTTATTGCAAGTATTATATCATGATGTGACTAAATAGCCAACCATAAACATAAGCTATAATAGGCAATTTGCATAATTAAACAACTAGATAATTTTTTTAAACTGTGGAAGCCATTCTTTTCCTAACTCTTTATAAAACAATTGTAAAAGTTGCTTGAACTTTTCCTAAATACATTTATTGTTTAAATAAACAAACAAAAAAGACTTGGAGGCCTCAGAAAATGTTGTAATTGAAAAACAATTCTTTATCCTTTCAATGAAATGACAATTTAGAAGAGGTCAGTCTACCTAGAGGCTTACCTTTGTGTGTCAGAAAGCTTAGTAGAGTCCTTGACCTACAAATAGATCTGGCATACCCCAAGTTCTCCTTTTTTTTTTTTTTTTTT
>NW_016875681.1:5902-7268 GCF_001698545.2 Rhinopithecus bieti
TTTTTTTTTTTTTTTTTTTGGAAAAACTGAAGTTCTAGTCTTCATTTGATATTACAACTAACTAAATTATTCCTAGTAGATAGCCATATTTGCATGTTTCCCTTTCTCCCTCCAAGAAATAACAAAAGAAAAAAAGTCTTGAAAGAAAATGCTTTCTGTCTTTTCTTTATCTTTCTGCCTTATTCCTGTTCTTGTTCTGTATCAGATCTTTGTCTCTTATTCCTCTCGTTAGTTTCAGTGTGCTGACTTGTAGTATATGGTAGACAGTGTTGGGTTGAAAACTTATCTTACACAGTGTTAGAGTCCTGTGTTAGGGGCTGCTGCTCTGGTGTTCTTGATACAGAGAGATGGTCAAGTGAAAGGAGCAAGAACCAAAGGGACAGAACCCTTCTCACTTTAGCTCCTTGTAATCAGCTACATTGAAGTTTCCCACTGTGGTTGTGCAAAAAGATCTGTCTACTACAACCTACGTAGCTCCTGTCAACTATACAGGCCACTTTAGATTGAGGCTTTAAATATCCTTAGTCTTCCCTGATAGCAGGAGATATATCTTCCAAAAGGGAGAAAAGGGGTAGCATGTGCTATCTGTATCTTACAGAGGACACAGAAGACAGGTCAGTTTCCAACCAGCAGAAAGGAAACTGGAAACACTGGTCTGAGCCCAGCTCCTCCAGAGAGCTATGGTTTCTTCTGAGAGGAGAAGAAAACAACAAAGGGATAATCAAATATTAAAACAAAGAGATGAATAAATGATGAAGAAAGGACTGTTGTGAACATTAAGAAGACATGTTAAGGCTGGCTGTGGTGGCTCATGCCTCTAATCCCAGCACTTTGGGAGGCAGAGGCAGGCGGATCACTTGAAGTCAGGAATTCAAGACTGGCTAATATGGAGAAACCCCATCTCTACTAAAAATGCAAAAATTAGCCAGGTGTGGTGGCAGGCACCTGTAATCCCAGCTACTGGGTTGGCCAAGGCACACAAGAATTGCCTGAACCTGGGAGGTGAAGGTTGCAATAAGCCAAAATCATGCCACTGAAGTCCAGCCTGGGAGACAAAGTGAAACTCTGTTTCAAAAAACAAAACAAAACAAACATATAAAAACAAAAAAACATGTTCGATCTTTCAGGGAAATGGAATGTTGTGGCATGAATTGAGTAAGATGTTAGTGTAAAATGTTATATTCTTTAAATCTACTTATATTCCTAAAAAAAAAGTGCATATCTTTGTAAATGCATTGCATACATGTAAGACCATTGATTAGTAAGATTGGAATTGTAGAGAATTCGAGGGTGAAACTTGAAAAAGATGAGACATCTTGAATTAATCTTCGTATAAGGGGTAAGGAAAGGATCCAGTTTCAGCTTT
>NW_016875682.1:0-1148 GCF_001698545.2 Rhinopithecus bieti
AAAAAAAAAAGATTAAGAAACTCACTCAAAACCATACAACTACATGGAAATTGAACAACGTGCTCCTGAATGAGTACTAGAAAAATAATGAAATTAAGGCAGAAATCAAGAAGGTCTTTGAAACCAGTGTACCAGAGACAATGTACCAGAATCTCTAGGATACACAGTGTTAAGAGGGAAGTTTATAGCACTGAATCTCCACAATAGAAAGTGGGAAAGATCTCAAATTGACACCCTAACATCGCAATTAAAAGAATCAGAGAAGCCAAAGCAAACAAATTTAAAAGCTAGCAGAAGACAGGAAATAACTAAGATCAGAGCAGAACTGAAGGAGATAGAGACAAGAAAAACCCTTCAAAAAATCAGCAAATCCTGCAGCTGGTTTTTAGAGAAAATCAACAAAGCAGACAGACCACTAGCTAGACTAATAAGAAAAGAGAGAAGAATCAAATATACACAATGAAAAACGATAAAGGGGATATCACCACTGATCCCACAGAAGTATAAACTACCATCAGAGAATACTATGAACACCTCTACACAAATAAACTAGAAAATCTAGAAGAAATGGATAAATTCCTGGACATGTACACCCTCCACAGACTAAATCAGGAAGAAGTTGCATCCCTGAATAGACCAATAACAGGTTCTGAAATTGAGGCAGTAATCAATAGTATACCAACAACAACAACAAAAAAGCCCAGGACCAGAAGGATTCACAGCCAAATTCTACCAGAAAGAGGAGCTGGCACCATTCCTTCTGAAACTATTCAAAAAAATTGAAAAAGAGGGACTCCTCCCTAACTCATTTTATGAGGCCAACATCATCCTGGTACCAAAACCTGGTAGATACACAACAAAGAAAGAAAACTTCAGGCCAATATTCCTGATGAATGTCTATGTGAAAATCCTCAATAAAATACTGGCAAGCTGAACGCAGCAGCAAATCAAAAGCTTATCCACCACATTCAAGTCTGCTTCATCCCTGGGATGCAAGGCTGGTTCAACATATGCAAATCAATAAACGTAATCCATCACATAAACAGAACCAATGACAAAAGCCACATGTTTATCTCAATAGATGCAGAAAAGACCTTCAATAAAATTCAACATCCTTTCATGTTAAAAACTCTCAGTAAACTAGGTAT
>NW_016875683.1:0-1083 GCF_001698545.2 Rhinopithecus bieti
CTCTGTCTCACCTGCAGACCAACAGTCTCCTGTCATCCAGCCTTCCACTCCTTCCTCGGCATTTCCCCTGAGGTTTTTCAGTGGCATCTCCAACCCAGGGTTTGCAATGCATAGCTTCTTCTATCAGATCCGCCAGTGGCACCAGAATTCCTCTAGCAGCTAAAGCCAAAAAAAGGAAAGAAAAAAAAAAGTCTTACACCTATGGTCCCAGCTACTTGAGTGGCTGAGGCAGGTGGGGGGCACCTGTAGTCTTAGCTATTTGGGAGGCTGAGGTGGAAGCATTGCTTGAATCCAGGAGGTTAAGTCTGCAATGAGCTATGATGGTGTCACTGCACTCCAGTTTGGGTGATAGAATGAGAACTTGCCTCTAAAATAAAATTAAAATAACAATAGATAAGTAAAGTAAATTATACAGAGTTTAAATGAGCAAAGAACAATTCACAAATTGGATAGCCCACAGAACCACAGTAGGTTCAGAGAGATCCCGGCACTGTCTCATGGTGAGAGAGGATTTATGGACAGAAAAAGGAGAGTGATGTAGAGAAAACAGAAGTGAGGTACAGAAACAGCCAAATTCGTTACAGCTCACCATTGGCCTTATTTGGGCATGGTTTGGACAGTTGACTTCCTTCGGACAAAACTTTGTAATTGGCACAAAAGTGCCAGGTTCCAGTCTGTTTACACATCCAGTTAGATTTCAGTTCAGTGAATACGGAGAAACCTTTAGGCAAACCTTAAAACGTGTCAGGGGGCAGCTTTAGGCTAACCTTCATTCAGCACATCCTTTGGCGCTCAGCTTAAATAGAGCTCTTGCCTTAAACATGAAAAGTCTAAGAAGACGGCTGCGCCTGTCTAGTCAGACCTGAAATTTCAGCGGGGTTTTGGAAAACCAGTGACACTTGCCCTAAGTTACCGTGAAGGCTCCAGGTGTGGTCTGGGTAATATTATCCATGTTCAGGGTGATTTTCATGATGAAGGACCTCCACTGTTGCACAAGGCCCTGTCATCAGAGAGACTAAAATAAATGCCCCTTTAACAGCTAAAGCAGACCCTAAGGTTAAGGAAAGAAAAGTTAGCTACAGA
>NW_016875684.1:0-1145 GCF_001698545.2 Rhinopithecus bieti
TCTCTCTGGGAGGCCCTGAGGATGGCTCCCTGGGTGTAAAGTAGGGGCGTAAGATGATCAGGAACATCAGGCTAAACGCAGTGAAGAGGCTGAAATGGATGATCTCCGGAATGGGGCTCCAGCACAGCTCTGTGTCAAGAACACTGTTCAGAGGAAAGAGAATATCCATGTCAACTGCACTGCTGCCCTCAGTCTACTGAGCCCTGGGCGTCCCCTCGGGAATATTTATTGGGGCCCAGGCCCACATCACAGAGCTGGGGCCTCCCCTCACAAAGGGCTCCTAAGGGTGGGGTGGGCAGTGGGAGGAGGAGACTGAGGTCCAGCTCCACCCACCACCACCCACCCCTGCAGTTCCCTTCACCCTCCTGGCCTTCTACATCCCTCCTTCCCACTCCACCTTCTCAACCTATCAGAGACAGACCTGGTCTGTTTTCCATCCTCTCACCCTGGCACACAGATGGTACCTGGTTCCTTGGAGATCTGCTCAGCCTCCCTCAGTTTCATAGTTTTTGAGGATCTGGATGTCCCTGAAATTTGTTATTTCCAGGGATTATTGCTCTAGGGTCTCCTCTGCCTGCAGTTCTGACTTTCCCACATAATATGTTCTTACCTTGCATCAACTCAGACATAGAGCTTATTTTGCATACTTGCTTATCATTGCGAGTTTTGAATAAATTTTTTTTTTTTTTTGAGACGGAGTCTCGCTCTGACGCCCAGGCTGGAGTGCAATGGCACGATCTCAGCTCACTGCAGACTCCACCTCCCAGGTTCACGCCATTCTCCCGCCTCAGCCTCCCGAGTAGCTGGGACTACAGGCGCCTGCCACCACGCCTGGCTAATTTTTTGTAATTTTTTAAAATAGAGACGGGGTTTCACCGTGTTAGCCAGGATGGTCTTGATCCCCTGACCTCGTGATCCACCCATCTTGGCCTCCCAAAGTGCTGGGATTATAGGTGTGAGCCACCGCGTCTGGCCTGAATAAAATTTTATAATTTTGTTTCAATTAATCTTTACTATCTTCAGCTAGACTTAATCAAAATTAAATCAATTCTTTATTATTAAAATTCATAGGACTACAAAAGTATAAAAATTGAACTTACTAAACCTTCCAAGGATATTTTTATATATTTGCAATATTTTTGCTT
>NW_016875685.1:0-1881 GCF_001698545.2 Rhinopithecus bieti
TGATAGAAAACTTTCTACACAGATGCAGTAATCAAGACAATGTGACACTGGCATAAGGGTAGATGTACAAATCAATGGAATAGAATTGAGAGTCCAGAAATAAACTCTAACATTTATGGTCAACTGATTTTTAACAAGAGTGCCAAGGCAGCACTTCACGCTCACTGGGATGGCTGCAATCAAAAAGAAAGACAATTAAGAAGTGTTGTCAAGGATGTACAGAAATTAGAATCCCTGTGTATAGAATGAAGGGGAGATTTGGTAAAAAAATAAAATAAAATAAAGACAAAGAAAAAATAAAACCCTCATACATTGCTGGAGGGAATATAAAATGGTGCAGTCTCTTTGGAAAATAGTTTGACAGTGCGCCAAAATGTTAAACAGACAGTTATCACATAACCCAGAAATTTCACTTCAAGGTATTTACCCACAAGAATAAAAAACAATGTACATACACAAACTTGTACATGAATATTCATAGCAGCATTATTCACAACAGCTGAAACAAGAAAATATCTCAAATAACTATCAATGTTGAATAAACAAAATGTGGTATGTATCCATATAATGGAATATTATTAAATCATAAGAAAGAAATCCTGATACATGCTACAACATGGATGAACTTTGAAAATGATATGCTAAGTAAAAGGAGGCAGGCACAAAAGATCACATATTGTATCACTCAATTTATATAAAATGTGCACAATAGGCATATTCATAGAGCTAGAAAGTAGTTAGCAATTGCTTGGGTTGGTAGTAGAAGAAATGGGGAGTAACTGCTAATGGATATGGGGCTTCTTTTTAGGGTGATGAAAATGTTCTGGAATTAGATAATGGTGAAGGTTTGCACAACTTTGTGAATATATTAGAGACTACTAAAGGGGTGACATTTGTGGTAAATCAATTATATATCAACATTAGATAGAGACAGATGATAGATAAGATTAGACAGGATAGATAGATAGATAGATAGATAGATAGATAGATACATAGATAGATAGATAGAGTGAGCAAGCTAGCCAGCCATGTGTCTCACGTAGGTTTTTGATCAAAACCAACAAAATCTGTTTACCATATTAAGTTTAAACTCTTTTCCCAGGCTTTGAAGATTCTTCTTGATCTTGTCCCATACAAATTTACTTTTTTATTCCAATGTGAACCTAGCGAATCTTATCTCCCAAGGCAGGCTTATTCTCACCTGAATGGTATCACTCACACTTTAACCCCGAATAACTTTCCTCCTGCCCTCCATGTTTCTAACTTTGCTCTCATCTTTTAGAAGTCAATATTAAGTGCTGCCTATTTTGAAGCTATCTCTAAACTACTGCTTACAGACAATATCACAGGGTCTGTGAGTATAAGCTCTTTGAGAAAAGAAGCATTATGCTTCTTTTGTACCTTTCAGAGATCCTAAAATATGCTAAAATCCTTGCCATTTAGATGTTCCATTCACTTAAACAGTTTTTCAAAAAAAAAAATATATATATATATCGACAAGTTACAGTGGATAGGTAGTATTGGCATGCAACAATTACAGGTATTCAACCCATTATAAATAAATGTATGGCACAGAGTGCTACCTATCCATGAAATTCTAATCTCCTCTTTTTCCATAGTAGCTGCACATGTCTGTTCAGCCACACTATACTCCACAGACTGCCTTGTGAATAGGTGTATCCACGTGACTAACATTATCCAATAGAATGTGCATGAAGTGGTATCTGCCCCTTTCAAGCCTAGCCCGAAAATCTTTCACAGTTGTTTTCCATGCTCTTTCCCTGTTCTTGTGAGTGCTAATGGTGATGAAAGTGTACTCGGGAAGCTTTGTTTTGAACATGACAGTCTGCTGTCAGCCTACAGTCTAAGTTCCTGAATAAT
>NW_016875686.1:0-394 GCF_001698545.2 Rhinopithecus bieti
GTTTTGAACAGAAAGAGTATCGTATCTTTCTCCAAATTTTACATAACACTGACTATATCACTAAGTCGAAATGTCATATCAATAAAATAAATAAGAGATTTTTCTATTAGATTACTCACTTCTAGTATCTTCTGGACATCCACGTCATTAAAAAAGGAAACAAATCCATAGCTATAAAGGCAGAGAATAGGTGAAGTATAAAATAACCAGTATACAGTACATGGTCAAGAACTTTTACTATTCTATATACAGAAGGGATCATAACAAAAGATGAGTAACATATCATGATAAGTATTTGTTAACACGTACATGATAGATCCTCTACAAATACTACCTTTTCTTAAGCGGAACTATGTCAAAGTGTGCTAAGGTTAGGGCAGCGTGAAAACTTTAT
>NW_016875687.1:0-1261 GCF_001698545.2 Rhinopithecus bieti
GTTAGTAATCCCTTTTCAGATGGGGAGTTTGCAAATAATAAGACAGAAATAAATACATTCTTTTAAAACAATGAAGACAAAGACACAACATACCAGAATCTCTGGGACACAGCTAAAGCAGTGTTAACAGGGAAACTTATAGCATTAAATGTCCACATCAGAAAGCTGGAAAGATCTGTAATTGATACTCTAACATCACAATTAAAAGAAGTAGGGAAGCAAGATAAAACAAATTCAAAAGCTAGTAGAAGACAAGAAATAACTAAAATCAGAACAGAACTGAAGAAGATAGAGACACAAAAAAATCCTTCACAAAATCCATGAATCCAGGAGCTGGTTTTTTGAAGATTAACAAAATAGACTGCTAGCTAGACTAATAAGGAAGAAAGGAGAGAAGAATCAAAGAGACACAATAAAAAATGATAAAGGGCATCTCACCACTGATCCCAATGAACTACCATCAGATAATATTGTGAACACTTCTATGCACATAAACTAGAAAATCTAGAAGGAATGGATAAATTTTGAACACATACACCCTCCAAAGACTAAACCAGAAAGAAGTCAAATCTCTGAAGATACCAATAACAAGTTCTAAAATTGAGACAGTAACTAATAATCTACCAATCAAAAGAAAGTCCAGAACCAGACGAATTCACAGCCAAATTCTCCCACAGGTACAAAGAGGAGCTGGTGCCTTTTTTTCTCTGAAAGTATTCCAAACAATAGAAAAAGAGAGACTCCTTCCTAACTCATTTTATGAGGCCAGCATCATTGTGATACCAAAATCTGGCAGAGACACAACAACAACAAAAAAGCAAATTTCAGGCCAACATTTCTGATGAACATTGATGCATAAATTCTGAATAAAATACTGGCAAATCAATCCAACAGGACAGCAAAAAGCTTATCACCCACGATCAACAAGTTTTTGCCCAGACCGATATCCCCAGTGAAATTTTCTCCCATGTTTTCTTGTAGTTGTTTCACAGTTTGAGGTCGTAGATTTAATTCTTTATATATTCTTGATGAGTTGACCTTTTTATTATTATATAAAGACCCTCTTTGTCTCTTCTTATAGGTTTTGTTATGAATTTTATTTTGTCTTATATATGTGTGCTTTCTTTTAATAGTTTTACAGCTTGAGGTTTTAGATTTAAGTCTTTAATCCATTTTGATTTGATTTTGTTTTATGGTGAGAAAAGGGACATGGTTTCATTCTTCTAGGATGCAAGATTTTTTCAACATATGCATATCAGTA
>NW_016875688.1:0-1496 GCF_001698545.2 Rhinopithecus bieti
GAGCTTGCAGTGAGCTGAGATCCGGCCACTGCATTCCAGCCCGGGCGACAGAGCGAGTCTCAAAAAAAAAACAAAAACAAAAACAAAAAAACTTGCCGGGCGAGGTGATGGGCGCCTGTAGTCCCGGCTACTCGGGAGGCTGAGGCAGGAGAATGGCGTAAACCCGGGAGACGGAGCTTGCAGTGAGCTGAGATCCGGCCACTGCACTCCAGCCTGGGCAACAGAGCGAGGCTCTGTCTCAAAAAAAAAAAAAAGAAAAGAAAAGAAAAGGAAGGACAGGCACGGTGGATCAAGCCTGTAATCCCAACACTTTGGGAGACCAAGGCGGGCGGATCACCTGAGGTGAGTTCAAAACCAGCCTGGGCAACATGGTGAAACTCCATCTCTACTAAAAATACAATAACTAGCCAGGCATGTTGGTGGGCGCCTGTAGTCCCAGCTACTCGGGAAGCTGAGGCAGGAGAATCACTTGAACCCAGGAGGCGGAGATTGCGGTGAGCTGAGATCGCGCCACTGCATTCCAGCCTGGGCGACAAGAGCAAAACTCCATCTCAAAAAAAAAAAAAAAAAAAAGTTGAAAGCAAGGTGTGAATGTTTCTCTTTTAGGATGCCAACCTGCCCCTGAAGGTTATTCCCCAACACTTCAGTGGCAACATCAAGTGGCACTGTTTTCAACGTAAGACAGAATGTGCACAAACATAGAAGTCACTGGAAATCACGACAGTTGGATAATAATGTAACTATGCCAAAATCTAAAGATGAAGAAGGCTGGCAGAAATTTTGTCTGGATGAAGTTTATGTGCTGGTGTGGTCACTGACAGCTACACGTGAAAGTCCTGGAATTGATTATGTACAAATTGTTTTTCTCCCCTTGGTTAGTATTGCTAGCAGAATGAATCAGACAACAGTAGCTACTATCTTGAAATATCTGAGTAATTGGTTTGGAGAAAGAGACTTTACTTTGGATTTGAGAAGATGGCTTTATGCCTTATTGGCTTGCCTTGAAAAACCTTTATTAAATGAGGTTCATTCACTGATTCGGCAGCTTGCAAGAAGGTGCTCTGAAGTATGAGGCTCTTAGTGGATAGCAAAGATGATGAGAGGGTTCCTGCTTTGAATTTATGTACTTCTGTATGTATGTATGTATTTCATTTTTTTATTTTTTTGAGATGGAGTTTCGCTCTTGTTGCCCAGGATGGAGTGCAATGGTGCAATCTCGGCACACCGCAACCTGCACCTCCCAGGTTCAAGCGATTCTCCTGCCTCAGCCTCCCAAGTAGCTGGGATTACAGGCAAGCACCACTACCCCTGGTTAATTTTTGAATTTTTAATAGAGATGGGGTTTCACCATGTTGACCAGGCTGGTCTCAAACTCCTGACCTCAGGTGATCTGCCCGCCTTGGCCTCCCAAAGTGCTGGAATTACAGGCGTGAGCCACCATGCCCAGCCACCCCAACTCTTTTTTTCTTTTGAGACGGAGTCTCTCTCTGTTGCCC
>NW_016875689.1:0-1256 GCF_001698545.2 Rhinopithecus bieti
TGTTGTTAGGATGTAGGAATGTAATTTATTTTTCTTTATTGACTTTGCATCTTCAGACTTTGCTGAACTATTCACTTATTTGTTCTATTATCTGTTTCTTAGATTCCTTAGGATTTCCTGCAGAGGTGTTTACGCCACGGTGAATAAAGGCCATTTTACTTCTTTTCTAATAAGCATTTCTTTTCTTTCTTTTTCTTGCCTTATTTTACCGCTAGCACTAGCATAAATGTCGAATAAAAGGGAGAGATTTCCTATTCCTGCAATGTCTCCAGTCTTAGTTCGAGAAAACCATTATCTTGTCTTTAAGGTATGCTAGGTGTAGGGTTTTGAAGACGCTGTTTATTGGCTTGAGAACGTTTCCTTCCATTCTTAGTTTACTGATCTGGCTAGATGTTTATCCAGCTTTGAACTGGATAAAAGTTGATCTTTCCAAAGCACCAGGTATTGTTTCCATTAATTTTCTCTTTCAGTTTTCTCATTTTATTTCATTGTTTTCACTTCACTCTTTTTTACATTAGGTTTAGTTCTCTCTTGTTTTCTTTTAAATATAGAAGCCTAGATTAACTTAAGGCTTTTCTTCATTTCTAATATTAGCATTGCATTCCTCTCCATTTCCTCCTACGCACTCTTTTAGCTTCATCCCACAAAACAAGGTGTTCACATTTACATTCAGTTCAAAATATTTCATAATTTTCCTTGTAATTTCTTCTTTTCCTATGCATTAATTTGGGGTCTGTTTTATATTCTAAATATGTGGGGATTTTCCAGATACAATGTGGGTTACCGGTTCCTAGTTTGATTCTGTTGTGATTAAAGGAATACTTTCATTTTTTAAATTCTTCGACACTTATTTAATCTTTTTTGCGACCCAGGTATGGTCTGTCTTGAATTTTTTGCATGAACTTGATAAAAGAAGTAAACTCTGCTATTGTTGGATGGCTGTTTCATAAGTATTCATGAAAGTTTGGTTAATAGTGTTGTTCAGCCTTCTTCTATAACTTACTCTCCAATTATTCTATCAATAACTGGCAGAAGGTGGTTGAAATTCCCAATTATAATTGTGTTTGTCTACCTCTCCTTTCAATTCAGTTTTGTTTCTTGTATTTCAAATCTCTCTTACTAGATGCACACACAATTATGATTATGTTCTCTTGATGAATTGACCTATTTATCATTATGAAATGTGCTTCTTTATCCATAGTAATGTGCCTTCTATGGAAGTCTACTTTATCTTCTAGTAGATGTAGCCACTCCAG
>NW_016875690.1:0-2050 GCF_001698545.2 Rhinopithecus bieti
GAAACAACAGGTGTTGGAGAGGATGAGGAGAAATAGGAACACTTTTACACTGTTCATGTGTGTTTATATTAACAAAAACTGGAAACAATCTATCAGGGAAATAATGGAATATAGTATGCCAAAGAAAATGAATAAACTCCAATTATGTGCTACAACGTGGATGACTCTTAGAAACATTATACTGAGTAAAAATAGCATGTTGAAGAACCTTCATATAAAGAACTCTTAAAATACAACAGTAAGAAAGCAAACAGCCCAATTAAAAAATGTCAAAAGATCTGAATAGACATATCACTAAAGAATAAATGGCAAAGAGACATGAATAGATGCGCAACATCGTATGTCACTAGGGAATTCACATTAACACCATCGTGAGGAACCACTATACACTTATTAGGATGGCTAAAAAACAAAAAAATAAAAAACAAACCACTTCAACAAACAGCAACACAAAACCTTGACAATGCCAGATGCTGGTGAAGATGTGTCACAACAGGAACTCTCATTGATTGTTCGTTGGAATGCAAAATGGTACAGCCAGTTTGGAAAACAGTTTGGCAGTTTCTTACAAAACTAAACATACTCTTACCATATGATCTAGCAATTGCATCCCTGGTTATGTACCCAAATGGGTTGAAGATTTATGTTCATATAAACATATGCACAGAATAGCAGCTTTATTCATAATTGCCAAAACTTGGAAGAAATCAAGATATCCTTCAGCAGGTAAATGGTAAACTGTGGCTCATCCAGATAATGGAATATTGTGTTAAAAATAAATGAGCTATCAAGCCATAAAAATATGTGGAGGAAACTTAAATGTGTATTATTGAGTGAAAGAAGCCATTCTGAAAAGACTTTATGATTCCAACATATGGCATTTTGGAAAAAGCAAAAGTATGGAGACAGTAAAATGATCAGTGGTTGCTAGGGGTTAGGAGGGATGGAGGAATGAATAGGCAAAGCTCAGATGATTTTTAGGGCAGTGAAGTGATTCTGTATGATACTGTAATGGTGGATACATGACATTAAGCAGTGTGAAAACACGTAGAAATGTAGAACATACAGTAAACTCTAATGTAAACTATGGACTTTGGTTTATAATAATATGTCAGTATTGGTTCATCAGTTGTAACAAACATACACATTAATGCAATATGTTAATAATAGGGCAAACTGTGAACCAGGATAGTGGGATATGTGAGAACTTTCTTTCTTGTCTGACCAATTTTCTGCAAACCTAAAACTTTTGTTTTTTTAAAAAATTACTAAATTAAAAGCAATGTAATATATTATTTTTCTTTCATACTTTTGTAACAATACATAGTAAATTTTTTATTTAACAAGTGACAGAAAACAGATATATAGTAAAAAATATATACTAACAAAAGCAATTTATGGTCATTAGCTTTTAAAGTAAAATTTTATTTAAATAGACTCTTCTAAACTTTAAGTATAAAAGTATAAATTAATGGAAAATTTGAGATTATATGTATGCCATGAACATTATAATATGTGAAATTCTAAATTAAAAGTCTAAAATCTGAAAAATTGTTTAAGATGAGTTTTAGCTTAACCAAGGAGTTAGCTTAACCCAAGGAGTTAAGCTAAAATACTGTTTCTGTGAGCGTGGTCCACTGTGTATTCATGGACCATAAAGACTATCCTGGTGTGTCATGTACTAATTTTAAAATGTGGCGGGGCGCGGTGGCTCATACTTGTAATCCCAGCACTTTGGGAGGCCGAGGCGGGTAGATCATGAGGTCAGGAGATTGAGACCATCCTGGCCAATATGGTGAAACCCCGTCTCTACTAAAAATACAAAAATTAACTGGGCATGGTGGCATGTGCCTGTAATTTTAGCTACTCTGGAGGCTGAGGCAGGTAAATTGCTTGAACCAGGGAGTCAGAGGTTGCAGTGAACTGAGATGGCGCCACTGCATTCCAGCCTGGTGACACAGCAAGACTTCCTCTCAAAAAAAAAAAAAAAAAAAAAGTTTTTTTTTTTTATCCAACACATGAATAATATATTTTTTCGGGGCCGCTCTTT
>NW_016875690.1:5979-7242 GCF_001698545.2 Rhinopithecus bieti
TTTTTTTTTTTAAAAATTTTTCCCTTTTTTTTTGGGTTTTGGCTTAAAAATTTTTTTTTTTTTTTTTTTTTTTTTTTGCAGCTGTTGTAAAAGGGATTGAATTCTTGATTTGTTTTTCACCTTGGTAATTGTTGGTATATAGCAGTGCTAATGATTTGTGTACATTCATTTTGTATTCTGAAGCTTTACTGAAGCCATTTATAAGATCTATGAGCTTTCTCAATGAGTCTTTGGGATATTCTAGGTATATGATCATATAATCTGTGAACAGTGACAGTGTGACTTCCTCTTTACCAATTTGGATGCCCTTTATTTCTTTCTCTTATCTGATTGCTCTGGCTAGGACTTCCAGTACTATGTTGAATAGAAGTGGTGAGAGTGGGCATCCTTGTCTTGTTCCACTTCTCAGGGGAAATGCTTTCAATTTTTCCCTGTTCAGTAGAATGTTGACTGTGGGTTTGGAATAGATAGCTTTTATTACTTTGAGGTAAGTCCCTTCTGCCAATTTTGCTGAGGGTTTTAATCATAAAGTCATGCTGGATTTTGTCAAATGCTTTTTCTAGATCTATTGAGATGATCATATGATTTTGTTTTAGATCTATTGAGATGATCATATGATTTTGTTTTAGTTCTGCTTATGTGATATATTACATTTGTTGACTTGCATCTGTCAAACCATCTCTACATTCCTATTATCAAACCCAGTTGATCATGGTGTATTATCTTTTTGACATGCTGTTGGATTCAATTAGCTAATATTTTGTTGAGGATTTTTGCATCTATGTTCATCAGGGATATCAGTCTGTAGGTTTCTTTTTTTGTTTTGTTTTTTCCTGGTTTTGCAATTAGGGTGATACTGGCTTCATAGAATGATCTTTAGGGAAGAGCCATCTTGCTCTATTTTTTTGGGAATAGTTTCAGTAAGGTTGGTACTGATTTTTCTTTGAATGTCTGGTAGAATTTATCTGTGAATTCATTTGGGCCTGGACTTTTTTTTTGTAGGCAATTTTAACAATTACGTTTTTAATCTCGCTGTTATTGGTCTGTTAAGTTTCTATTTCCTCATGATGTAATCTAGGAGGGTTTACATTTCCAGGAATTTAACCATCTCTTCTAAATTTTCTGGTTTGTATGCATAAGGTGTTCATAGTAGCCTTGAATGATCTTTTGCATTTCTTTGATATTGGTTTTAATGTTTGTATGCATAAGGTGTTCATAGTAGCCTTGAATGATCTTTTGCATTTCTTTGATATTGGTTTTAAT
>NW_016875692.1:0-426 GCF_001698545.2 Rhinopithecus bieti
CTCGGTGATGGCCACAAACGCTCCTCATGTGCATCCTGGACCAGGCACACCTGGCTTGCCCATCGCCAGCCTGGAGACACCGCCAGGAGCAGAATCCCCCAGGCCAATAAAGACTCCAACTTTGCAAGCAGAAGGAACTGATTTCTGGACTCGAAGGTGGGGTCCAGGGTCAGTGTCCTCTACGGGATATAGGAAGACGTGCCCCCGAAGCTGCTCCGTCCCTCCACCGCCTGCGATGCCACAGAACACCCGCCAGCGAGTTTCTTCCCCAGAGTGCACCAGAGGTGGGCTGCGGGCGGCAGCAGCAGGGGAAGAATCGAGCTCAGGGAACTCAGGCCCCGGCCGTGCACCCCCCACACCCACCACCCCTGGCCCAACAAAACTTGCGACAGCCGCGCCTCAACCCAGCTGTGCGCCCGCGGGTGG
>NW_016875693.1:0-425 GCF_001698545.2 Rhinopithecus bieti
TTTTAGTAGAGACGGTGTTTCACCATGTTGGCCAGGCTAGTCTTGAATTCCTGGGCTCAAGTGATCTGCCCACCTCGGCCTCCTAAAGTGCTGGGATTACAGGCATGACCCACTGTGCCCAGCCAAAGATATATTCTTAAGGTAACCAAATAAAACATAAAACCAGCTGGGCACACCTGACTATCTGTGAACCTTAAGCATGTGGCTTAATTTCCCTGGGCTGTCCTTCCTCTTGGGTGAAACAGGGCTCAACAAAATCATCTCTGACACTCTTTCCAGATCTCTCAGTCAAGATCTTAGGAAACTAATACAAAAATCAATATTTTATCAACATTCTATCCCACAAAAGCAGAAAGATTAAATTCTAGTAATGTTTTAATGAAGTCTACATATATATATATGTAGATATATATATGTAGACTTAT
>NW_016875694.1:0-385 GCF_001698545.2 Rhinopithecus bieti
ACCACTGCACTCCAGCCTGGGCGACAGTGCAAGACTCCATCTCAAAAAATAAAAGGCCAGATGATTGAGTTCCTTAGGTGCTGATTGGTTGCCTTTAAAGATTTTTCTTGGTTGGAATCTGTTTTGTGGAATTTTGTTGTGTTAGCCAATTTTGGATGACTATCTTAAAAGCTTTCATTATGTTGAATAAAGCAATGAAAAATTGACAACTTTTGTGGTGAAAATATCAAAGTACTCCAAAACACTGTTTTGGTTTTGGATAAACATAAATTTACCACCTTGGCTGCCTGCATTCCTATTTTACATAGTTGTAATCATTTTATAAATATAATTTGTATTCTTCTTTCTCTTAACATTTTTTCTCCTATTATAAATATTTCATGTG
>NW_016875695.1:0-1127 GCF_001698545.2 Rhinopithecus bieti
TCCCAAATATCCTATTGCAGATTCCAGGAAAACAATGTTATGAAACTTCTCAATGAAAATAGTAGTGCAATACTGTGAGACGAATTTACACAACACAAAACAGTTTCTCAGAAAGCTTCTTTCTAGTTTTTATATGAAGATATTTCCTTTTCACCATAGACCTCAAGGCACTCCAAAATATTCCTTTGCAGATTCCACGAAAACAGTGTTAGGAAACTACTCCATGAAAAAAAAGCTGTAATTCTGTGTGATGAATTAACACATCACAAAGATCTTCGTCAGAAAGCTTGATTCTAATTTTATCTGACTATATCCCTTTTTTCACTATAGGCCTCCATGTGCTCCCCATTATCCATTTGCAGATTCCAAGAAAGCAGTGCTACATTACTGCCCAAGTGAAGAATCGTGTAACTCCATGAGAAGAATTCACAAATCACAAAGCAGTTTTCAGAACGTTTCTTTCTAGTATTTGTCTGAGGATATTTTCTTTGTCACCCTAAACTTGAATGTCCTCCAGAATATCCCATTGACGATTCCAAGAAAACAGTGTTAGGAAACTGCTGAATGAAAAGAACAGTATAACTCTGTAGGATGGATTCACACATCACAAAGCAGTTTGTCAGAAAGTTTTTTTCTAGTTTTATCTGACGATATTTCCTTTTCACTATAGGCCTCATTGCGCTCCCAAATGTCCCCTTGCAGATTTCATGAAAACATTGTTAGCAAACTGTTCCATGAAAAGAAACGTGCAACTCTGTGGTGTGAATTCACATATCACAAGGACCTTACTCAGAAACTTCTTTCTAGTTTTATCTGAGGATGCTTCCTTTGTCATCACTGCCTTCAATGCGATCCAAAATATCCTTCCTCAGATTCACCAAAACAGTGCTACCAAACTCATCAATGAAAGGAATCATGCAACTCTGTAAGATGTATTAATAAATCCCAAAATGGTTTTGAGAAAGCTTCTTTCTAAATTTTATAGGAGGATACTTCCTTTGTCACCATAAGCTTCAACGCACTCTGAAATATCCCTATGCAGATTCCAAGATAACAGGAAAACTGCTCAATGAAAAGAACTGTGTAACTCTGTGAGATGTATTCACACATCAGAAAGCAGCCTCTCA
>NW_016875696.1:0-1147 GCF_001698545.2 Rhinopithecus bieti
TGCATTGCCTGTCTCCTAGTATGTGTTTTGGTGGGCTGTCCATTGCAGTGCCCCGTTTTCTTCCTTGCCCGAAGCTGACAAGATGCACTGTCTCACTGCTTCACATCCTCAGCAGAATAACCCAAGAGCAGGAAGCACAGTTAGTGCTGATTTCAGCCAGCCAGTGTCAAGGCTTCAGTGTGACCTTTGTCAGTTGCACTCCCTGGATCCCGGAAGATGCCTTGGTCCCTACCCCTTCAGCTGTTCCTTCAATTTTAGACCCCCCAACCCTACCCCACAGTCACACACATACTAATTTTCCATTAAATCTCTTTTGGCTTAAGTTAATCAGAATGGGAATCTGTTGCTTGCAACTGAGGAAGCCTGACTAGCTCGGTATTTAGCTGTAATGCATTGGGGCAATGTCCATTTATAAAAGAACATACAACATTTTCCAAGATGATTCAAAACATAATCTTATTATCTAAAAGCCAACATTTTTTTCCCAATAATGCAATAAAATGTCTTGATTTAAAAAATCAATTTTAGTTTAGGCACAGTGGCTCATGCCTGTAATTCCAGCACTTTGGGAGGCTGAGGAAGGAGGATTGGTTGAGCCTAGGAATTTGAGATCAACTTGGGCAAAGTAGGGAGATTCCATCTCTACAATACATTTTTTTTAAATTAGCTGAGTATTATGGCCGGGCACGGTGACTCATGCCTGTAATCCCAGCACTTTGGGAGGCCGAGGCGGGCGGATCACCTGAGGTCGGGAGTTTGAGAACAGCCTGACCAGCATGGAGAAACCCCGTCTCTACTAAAAATACAAAATTAGCCAGGTGTGGTGGCACATGCCTGCAATCCCAGTTACTAGGGAGGCTGAGGCAGGAGAATCGCTTGAACCTGGGAGGTGGAGGTTGCAGTGAGCCAAGATCGCGCCATTGCACTCCAGCCTAGGCAACAAGAGCGAAACTCTGTCTCAAAAAAAAAAAAAAATTAGCTGAGTGTCATGGCACACCCCGTGGTCCCAGTTACTCTGGAGGCTGAATAGGAGGATCCCTTGAGCCCAGGAAGTTGAGGTTACAGTGAGTTGTGTTCACACCACTGCATCCCAGCCTGGGCAACAGAGCAAAACAACCATGTCTCAAAAAAAATAATTTTAAGTTTT
>NW_016875697.1:0-1001 GCF_001698545.2 Rhinopithecus bieti
CAAAAGCCTGAGTTTTATTAAACAAGAAAATATATAGAAAAAAATTATTCATGTCTTTTGAATTAACTTCACAGAATATGCAGCTGATATATATATATAAATGTGTGTGTGTGTGTGTGTGTGTGTGTGTGTATTTATTTATTTTCTTGTTACAAAAAAGTAACTAAGGCACAGTTTTGCTATAGGAGAATGAGATAAAATGACACCTGATTCAAGTAATTTCCAAATTAAAATAATATAAAACATCTCTTCAGTTGTACAATAGCTGAGCCAAAGCTATTTAAAAATGTGATGACAAGTTTAAATACTAACACGTCAATGAGTGTTTTAAATACTTGTAAGGTTTCTTCATTTATCATTATCTCTTTTATTGGCTGATCTTTTTGCTAATGGGAAAAAAGAACTTGAACATATTTAACTTATGCTAATATATATGCCTGTGATCCCAGCCCAGATTTGAAGGTTAAGTTGAATAAGAGGTCATATATTATTAGAATACTACATCCAAGGAAAACTTTAATTAACTCTCCACTGAAATACCAATTCATTAATCTATCAAATGCTGTTTTAAATTTTTGAGTGTTGAGGAGTCTGAAATACAAAGTAAGATGTACATCCTGGAAAAATGTACAAGCAATCAGACTTTGGCAAAGAATATTATCAACATGACCCAGATGCATGAAATAGTGCTAAAGAGTTGCTAAAGATTTTAATCCGACAAAAAAAAAAAAAAGTATTTCTAAGGAAAAAAAACCCTCTAATCTCTGCTAAGATATTTTGCTCGCGTAGTTCAAACCTGGTAGTCCAACTTTTAAATGAACTTTTCCCCCAGACTTATTGCTAATTGAATTATCTAAATCCACAGAGTTAGTAAAGTTGTAGAACTGGGATTTCAATTGAAGGCTGTTTATAGGAGTAAAACTGTTGAAAACATCCTAAATGTTGAATACTAAGGGCTTGAATAAATAATAAAAGGAATAATGCAATGAAATATTATCCAG
>NW_016875699.1:0-391 GCF_001698545.2 Rhinopithecus bieti
TGGGATCAGGGGTGAGGGGAGCGGAAGGGAGGTGAGGGATCAGGGGTAGGGGAGTGTAAGGGAGGCTGGGATGGGGGTGGGAGGAGTGGAAGGGAGGTGTGGGATCAGGAGTGGTGGGAGTGGAAGGGAGGCTGGGATCAGGGGTGGGAGGAGTGGAAGGGAGGCTGGAGAAAGGAATGGAAGCTGGGTGGGAAGGGAGGCGTGGGATCTGGGGTGAGAAGAGTGGAAGGGAGGCTGGGATCAGGGGTGGAGGAGTGGAAGGGAGGTGTGGGATCTGGGTTGGGAGGAGTGGAAGGGGGTCATGGGATCTGGGTTGGGAGGAGTGGAAGGGAGGCGTGGAATCAGGGTGAGGGGAGTGGAAGGGAGGCTGGGATCGGGGTGGGAGGAGTAG
>NW_016875700.1:0-1490 GCF_001698545.2 Rhinopithecus bieti
ATCACCTGAGGTCAAGAGTTTGAGATCAGCCTGGTCAACATGGTGAAACCATGTCTCTACTAAAATACAAAATTAGCCAGACCTGGTGGTGCTCACCTGTAATCCCAGCGACTTGGGAGGCTGAGATAGGAGAATCGGTTGAACCCAGGAGGTGGAGGTTGCAGTGAGCCAAGATTGCGCCACTGCACTCCAGCCTGGGTGACAGAGTGAGACTTTGCCTCAAAAAAAAAAAAAAAAAAAAAGACTGCAAACGGAAGCAAAGATGCATGAGGATTAAGACACTGCAACATTCAATGCTTGAACAACTAAAATAGGAAAAGCAGCATGTTTATGAAAGGAAAGGGGACACTTGCTGTTAGAGAATGTTGAGCCAAGGATGAAAGGGGAATATCAGAGAGAAACATCCAGGAGGCAGGTGGTGACGTGGAGCTGGAAATTCCAATGAGAAGCTGGCACAGGTTTTTGGGCTGTCCTTAGAGAGGTGACAGGAGAAAGCATGAGAAGAGAGACATGAATATGTCTTGTGGACAATGGAAGCAAGTGCAGACCTGTATATGTAATTAATTCTTGCTTTTTTTTTATTTTAATTTTATTTTATTTATTTATTCTTTTAAATAGAGATGGAGTTTTGCCATGTTGCCCAGGCTGGTTTTGAACTCCTGGGCTTAAGCAATCTGCCCGCCTTAGCCTCCTAAAGTATTGGGATTATAGGTGTGAGCCACTGCACCCAGCCAATACTTGAATTGAGTTTGGGGTGGTACAGGAAGAGCTGGGAAGAACTGGAGTGAGCCACTGGCTTCGGGGGGAAGCTCAGGTTTTAGTGAGGAATGAGGTCCATCTGCAGACTCCTTTTCAGACTGCCAGTCATGCTCAGGGGGCAGATCCTCCCTCCACAGGGGTTTCTCACATAATCAGTCAAGTGGGAAACTGGAGAATTGCTTGGAAAATATCCCCATCTGTGTCCCTGCTCTGAGCCTCCTGTTACTGGTAAAATGGCATGCAGGGAAACGGATCAATTCTTTCTGTTGACTGGCCTAGAGTGGTCCTGCTGTGAGTCAAAAGGAAAGGTGTAAGAGTATTTACCAAGATGTCTTCCTGGGAGCCCTCTGATGTTACAGTCACCCGACCTTTCAGTAAATGGCCTTTATTTAACTATTTCTCTCAGCCTACAGGACTTGCCCATTAAGTCAGGGAAAGTATAAAGTAGAATTGTGAAAATAAATGCAAAGCCCATTTTCCAGCCTCTGCTTGGATCCAGGTTTAAAATAATACTGGCCAGGTGTGGTGGCTCATGCCTGTAATCCTAGCACCTTGGGAGGCCAAGGTGGATAGATCACCTGAGGTTGGGAGTTTGAAATCAACCTGGCCAACATGGTGAAACCCTGTGTCTACTAAAAATACAAAAATTAGCCGGGTGTAGTTGTGCATGTCTGTAATCCCAGCTACTCGGGAGCCTGAAGAATGAGAATAGCTTTTTTTTTTTTTTTTTT
>NW_016875701.1:0-902 GCF_001698545.2 Rhinopithecus bieti
CTAACTTAAAGGGAAAAAAGATGAATGTGAAGTGACCTCTTCTTTCAAATTGGTGACATTCTGGTGGTTGTACTCAGGTCATTTTAATATACAACCCCTGACTAAAACCACTGCTTTTAGAGCTGGCTACTATTACTCATTTTTCTCTTCATTATGTATTTGTCACCTTGTTTATTCTTTTTTTTAAAATATATATGTAGGTACATACCCTAATTGTAAAAGATGTGTGATCCTATTTTTTTTCAGTGACAACTTTATTTCTGTTTACTTCTATCTAGTATAATAACCATGTAACACAATTTGTTCAGGGTCCTTTTATAGCTGCTGGGAAGCTTTGCGATGAAAATTGCACCAAAATATAAGTATAGGCAAGGAAGCTAGTTTTAGGTATATTAGCCATTGGTTTGTTATGGGCTCAAAGAAGAATAGGTAATTGAAAAGTATTTGGATGTCTATATTGTTTAGAATTTGGAGTGATTTTGGACATGACAATTTTATGAACTAGGTCATTTCTGGTGTTATTAATAAGTTGTCTTCTTTAGTTTTCTGCATTCTCCTTATTAATTCTTGATTTCTAGGATATGTTTTCTCCCTGTGTCCTTTCCTAATCTTATGCCTGTTGCTCCTCAGTTTGTGTGTATGCACATGTACTTGAAAGGATTTTTCTGATGAATGTGCAGGGAGCAGTGCTATACTTAGTTTTACTTTACTTTTGCCAGATTCTACTAAAAATTTTAGGTGAGTGTAGCCTTGTTTATTCAACTAAATAAGATACTTGGGGATTTATATCTAAAGGAAGAATCTCAGTCATTGTAAAGAAATGACCTACTGTCATTATTGTGGAAGTCAATCAGAGAAATCCCTTTCTGGAGTTTTACATCTGTTTTGGAACTCTTTTGGTA
>NW_016875702.1:0-393 GCF_001698545.2 Rhinopithecus bieti
TCTTGTTCTTTCATTCACGAAGAGTGAGGAAGATGTTTTTAAGCACGGTTGAGACACATGAGAGGATGGCCCTGAACGAGTTTAGGGACTTAAGGCCTTAAGAGTAGGTCAAGGGCGGGGCTTGGTGGCTCACACTTGTGGTCCCAACACTTCGGGAAGTCAAGGTGGTGGATCACAAGGTCAGGAGATTAAGACCATCATGGCTAACATGGTGAAACCCCTTCTCTAGTAAAAATACAAAAAATTAGCCAGGTGTGGTAGCACACACCTGTAATCCCAGCTACTGGGGAGGCTGAGCTAGGAGAAGCACTTGAACTCGGGAGGTGGAGGTTGCAGTGAGCCGAGATCGCACCACTGAACTCCAGCCTGGACAACAGAGTGAGACTCTGTCTC
>NW_016875703.1:0-881 GCF_001698545.2 Rhinopithecus bieti
GATAAAAAAGATGAATATGAAGTGACCTCTTCTTTCAAATTGGTCACATTCTGGTGGTTGTACTCAGGTCATTTTAATATACAACCTCTGACTAAAACCACTGCTTTTAGTGCTAGCTACTATTACTCGTTTTTCTCTTCATCATGTATTTGCAATTCCTCGTTTATTCTTTTTTTTTAAATTTAGGTACATACCCTAATTGTAAAAGATGTGTGGTCTTATTTTCTTTCAGTGACAATTTTACTTCTGTTTACTTCTGTCTAGTGTAGTAACCATGTAACACAGTTTGGTCAGGGTCCTTTTATAGCTGCTGGGAACCTTTGCCATGAAAATTGCACCAAAATATAAGTATAGGTAGGGAAGATAGGTTTAGGTATATTAGCCATTGGTTTGTTACGGGTTCAAATAAGGATAGGTAGTTGAAAATTATTTGGATGTCTGTATTCTGTTTAGAATTTGGAGTGATTTTGGACATGATAATTTAATTTGATGTTATTAATAAGTTGTCTTCTTTAGTTTTCTTCATTTTCCTTATTAATTCTTGAGCTTCTTAATTTCTAAGGTGTGTTTTCTCCCTGTGTCCTTCCCTAATCTTATACCTGTTGCTCCTCAGTTTGTGTGTATATACATGTACGTGCAAGGATTTTTCTGATGATTGTGCAGGGAGCAATGCTGTACTTAGTTTTACCTTTTGCCAGATTCTACTAAAAATTTTAGGTGAGTTTAGCCCTGTTTATTCAACTAAATAAGATACTTGGGAGTTTGTATCTAAAGGAAGAATCTCAGTCATTGTAAATAAATGACCTGAGGTCATTACTGTGGAAATCAATCAGAGAAATCCCTTTCTGGAGTTTTACATCTTTTTTGGAACTCTTTTGATG
>NW_016875704.1:0-393 GCF_001698545.2 Rhinopithecus bieti
TATGCCCAGCTTATTTTTCGTATATTTAGTAGAGACGGGGTTTCACCGTGTTAGCCAGGATGGTCTCGATCTCCTGACCTCGTGATCCGCTCGCCTCGGCCCCCGAAAGTGCTGGGATTACTAAAGGCGTGAGCCACCGCGCCCAGCTGAAACCACAATTTCTAAGCCATGTGTTATTGCCTCCTGTAAGAGAGCCACTGAGGTATTCATTGTAACTCATATAAACTGAGTTCCCGTGTTTTGCTTAATGGTTGAGTTCCGTTTGTCTGCACAGCCTGAGACATTGAGGCTCCTGCCTCAGGCTGGGGCTCCGCTGGCGGAAGCCAGAGCCAGACTCATCAGCCCCCACGGCCGCCGGCGCTGCCGCACAACATGGCGAGCCGCAAACAGCAT
>NW_016875705.1:0-425 GCF_001698545.2 Rhinopithecus bieti
CAAGGAAAAAAAGTGGAATTACTGAGTCAGAGTATGACAAAGACTTTTTTTTTTTTTAAATAACGATTCATTTTTCCCGTGATCTTAAGAGTACATGTTTAATTTAAAACACCACCAGACACCCTCTGAAGTGGAAGTGGACTGACGTGCTCTTCTGACATCAGACTCAAGGCAGGACAGGTTCCAAAGTGCGCAGCTGTAACTGCTCGTGCCAAAATGGCTGGTGCGGAGGCTGCTGCTTTCAGGGGCTCGTGCTTATAAAATAACCTTCCAGGAAGAGGCACATTGGCCACCTTTGGAAAGGGAGGAATATGCCTTCTCCTTGGTTGTTCCACAGAGTTTTAGGAAAATCTGTTAGGCATGGGCAGGTGTCAAATTGCCTTAGGCAGTCATACAGATCTTTAGCCATCAGATTGAACTTCTTG
>NW_016875706.1:0-426 GCF_001698545.2 Rhinopithecus bieti
CAGTTAAACCATTCTTTGGATTTAGCACCTTGAAATCACTGCTTTTGTGGAATCTGAGGAAGAACGTTTGGGAACGATCCTTAGAATACGGAGAAAGAAATATCCTCAGGTAAAATCCAGAAGGAAGCGTTGTATGAAATTGCTCTGTGTCCTATTAATTCCTCTCACTCAGTTAAGCCTCTCTTTTCATTCAGCAGTTTTCTAAACCTGTGTATGTTTAGCATGTGATGGGATATTCGGGAGTACTTTGAGGCTAATGGTGAAAAAGGAAATATGTTCAGACCGAAACTGGAGAGAAGCTTTCCGAGGGACTGCTTTGTGTCCTGTGCATTCCACTCAGTGTTATACCGCTATTCTCATACAGCGTCGGGGAAACCCTTTGGAGAAACAATTACCAAGTGATATTCGGGAGTATGTTGATGCCGT
>NW_016875707.1:0-393 GCF_001698545.2 Rhinopithecus bieti
CGGATCAACGAAAAGAAAAGTGTAACTCTGTGAGTGGCATCCACATGTCACAAGGCAGTTTCTCCAAACGCTTCTATCTAGTGTTTATCTGAGGACATTTCCTTTTTCACCACAGCCCTCAATGAGCTCCCAAATATTACTTGGCAGTATCCACGATAAAAATGATAGCAAACTATTTCGTGAAGGTAAAGTTGTAACTCGATGAGCTGAATTCACGTGTCACAAAGAAGTTTCTCAGAAAGCTACTTTCCAGTTTTTCTCTGAGGATATTTCCTTTGTCACCGTCAGCTTCATTGCTCTTAGGGATATCCCAATGCAGATTTCAAGAAAAGAGTCTTAGCAATGTATCAATGAAAAGGAACGTGTAACTCTGTGAGTTTCATCCATATGTCA
>NW_016875708.1:0-8052 GCF_001698545.2 Rhinopithecus bieti
CGGCCTCCCAAAGTGCTGGGATTACAGGCGTGAGCGACCGTGCCCGGCCAATTCTTAGTTTTAAATGATAAATAAATTTTTAAAGAACAATTATTATTTCACATTTATATGAGATTTATATAAATCAACCCGTCATCTACATTAGGTATTTCTCTTAATGCTATCCCTCCCCTAGGCCCCACTCCCCGACAGGCCCCAGTGTATGATGTTCCCCTCCCTGTGTCCATGTGTTCTCATTGTTCAACTCCCACTTATGAGTGAGAACATGCGATGTGGTTTATATAATGAAATATTTAGAGTTGATAATACAGGTGAAAACAGGATCTGACTAATAAATATTTTATCCATTCTGCCTCTATACCAACATTTAACATGCTTGACTTTTGCAAGGATAAACAGACTTCTTCAGAGAAATAGATGCAAACCTTCCCATCCTTCACAGCAAGGCCAACCTTCTCTGGATGCATAGTATCGCCTTGCTAAGAGAGGCCTTTTACACTTTGACTGTTAGTTGCATTTGCTCACATGGAGCATTCTACTTTTTTAATATATTTATAAATTTCTTACTCAAGTACAGATCTCTTTGTGCTGTTAGGATACACAATTTCGGACACAAAAATGTAAAATACCTTGCTTTTCAGATGTAACTGTTTCCTATTTATCCCATTAAAAAAGGCATTTATTAACTCAATGCCCACTCTTTAATGCCTGCCTACCATGAAAAATTAGTCTATATATATATGTGTGTGTGTGTATATATATATACATGTATATATATATATATGTGTGTGTGTTTGTGTGGTTGCAGTGAGCTGAGATCGCGTCACTGCACTCCAGCCTGGGCGACAGAGAGAGACTCCGTCAAAAAAAAAAAAGAAAGAAAGAAAGAAAGAAAGAAAGAAAGAAAGAAAGAAAGAAAGAGAAAAAATAAACATTAGTTTTGGATTGCAAATAAACTCCAAAGTAAATCATCCACATGTCTAATCAATAGTTGACTATAATTCTTCTATTGTCATATTAAAAACCAGCAAAATTTCCTTTACAAAATATGAATAGAATAACTTTAATGTCTTATATTTTCAGATCTGAAATATTTTCAGTGTCTAACAATTAGCAGATATTTGGAAATTAATTAATTCACACACTTAAGTGTCTACTATCATTCAGTTGGTTAACATATTGTCTGTTCCAGTTGGAGATGCTTACTATAAATTTGATAGTCTGCTGTCTATAGAACTAGGACTAGGCTGGAGATAATGATGTCTGGGTTATTGTTTCTGCTTTTAGATTCTAGATTCATTCACTGATGATTACACAAATGTTGACTGCATGCCAGCTATGTGTCAGATAGTAGTTTAGGTGCTTGGGGTACTCTTTTAAACCAGATACTTATTGCTTCCCCACTGGAGCACACATTCTAATGGGAGGAACAGACAATAAATGATAAACATTATTTACTAGACACTTCTTATCCACTACTTCTAAATCCCATCAGCCCCACTCCCTCTTAGAACAGCCATTAATTCAGCAAACATTTTTATGACGGCTTTGACTTACTTTGCACAGGTTTCATGAAACAGCATTCTGCTTCAACCCTCAAATACACCCTTCATGCTTGCTGCTCTGAGACTTTACTTAAAAACCTTCCCATATGCACACACATATAGGCACACAGTAGGGAAGGGGACTTAATTCCTGTGGTCCACATTTTATAATATGGAACAGAAACTGATGAATTGATGAATAAACACTTTCTCTGTTTATTTTGTATGGTGCATCAGAAAGTTCTAGCAGAATCAAGTACCAGTTTTTCATAGTGGTAGCATATGATAAAGAGTTTAACTCAATTTTGGATGATGGCCAGTTTTCAGCCTAATTTCTCCTTTTCCCTTTCTGATCCACATCTAGTTAAGCCAATAAGAAAGCTTAGGTCCTTCTTCCTTTTTCTTTGGCAGAGAGTTCAAATTGTGGAAGCTCTGGCTCACATGTGGGAATGCTCCTCTGAGTCACATCCCCTAACCACCATAATGACTCCAAGCCAATCTCCTTTCTCAGCCACTTGGACTTACTTGAGATTTTTCCCTGATGTCCCCAGAAAGCCTGATTATGTGAGTAATACAACTTTTTATATTGTTTTGGTGGTGTCATCAGTCTCAACATCCAAAGCAAATATTGGGTGAGGGTCCTTCCTATCTCTATGGAGTGACTACCACACCGCAAATCTGAAAACACATTCTTCCATTGTTTTTCTCTCCTTTCATATTTCACTGCATTTTTTCTTATACTCCTGATCCCTGGGATCATATTTGCATATAAACCACAATGAAACATTTAAAGAAAGGCCATAGGGTAAGAGCATTTCTGGCATGTTCAATCAATAGCAAAGTGAAGCAACGTGGCTGTTGTAAAATAAGCAAGAAAGTAAGTAATAGGAGATAAGGACAGAGAGATAATAGAGGTTGGGGGTAGACCATATAAAACTTAAGCTTTTACTCTACGTGAGATAATAAGCCTTTGTATGTTTTTGAGCAGTGGGATTACACAATTTGCTTATGTAACAGAGAGACAAATGTAGAAGCAGAAAAAATGGTAAAAAGCTATTGTAATAATTCAGGCTAAAGATGAGGTTAGCTTTCTTTCACTAGGGAGGTCATATTTCCTGTTGCTTTTTCAAAGCCTAAGTCGTTTCCTTATATGTTAAAATTTCCCACTCACCTAAAAAACTCTAGCAGGAGTAGAAAAGAAATTAATTTTTGAAAACCATATGATAAGGTGAAAAGGAAAAACGGCTAACTTTCGCTGGTGTTTTCTACATACCAAAGTACCTTTTAAATGCATTGACCATATATATGAGTAGCTACTGCTATATACACCCCTTTAAGAGAAGGAAACTGGATTAATTTTTCTAATTTCATGGGCTAGTTAGAAAACACAGTTGACAATTTGAAGCTGATTGTGTTTGGATCAAAGCCTGTATTTCTTGAGCACCCAGGCTGTACAGCTTTAGAATGGGATATAAAAATAAGATCTCTTAGTCGCAAGTAAGTGGGGTCCATTTGGTCACAAGACATTTTAAAGCATGCCTTTTTAAGGTATCATTTCCCTTCTTTGATCATCTGTCACTCTTTCAGAGCCTAGCAACTTAACTGTATTTGGCTTATTATTGAAGTGTGTTTGATTCAATAGATTAGCCTCTTTAAGTGCATTAGCTTCTTAATCAGTAATATATTATCAAAATATAGGTTTCCTTATAATGGCAAGTGTTCACTGTTTCTAAAAATATTCAAATCCCATGTAATAACTCAGACTTAATCATATAATAACAATCTTATAGATGTAAAGTGTTATAAAACTTACAGTGCCAATATAAGAGTTTTCTTATCTTCATTAAAATGAAACTGGGAGTAGATAGGGCAGAGATTAAAGGATGCTAGCTTTTTTTTTAACTGAATTGAACGCTGTAAGAAAGGTGATTATATTAAATATCCAAAAAAAACAGGCCATTCCATGTGTAGTCTCTTTCGAAAAAAACTTTTAGCATGTCCATTTATAAAAGTTTTGATTTACCCCAAAAAGATCGACAAGAAATGCTGCTGTGTTTACTGTTGTTCACTGCCAGAAAAATCATATTCATGTAAACACCAGCAACAAAGTGGTTAAATGTTAGTCTTCCCTAAAACACAGTATGTTTCATTATAGTATGGGCTGTTACTTAAATTAAGAGTTACAAATAAGTAATTTACATTTTGAATATAAAGTTTTATGCTTAAAATACCAATAATTCATTACTAAATAAATTGCTGGTATTCATAAATTAATTAGCCCACACAGTTCAGAAAATACATATATATTGATAAAGAATGTTAATTAAGCCTTTATTGCTCATGTTAATTTAAAATTAACATTAATTGGATCGGCAAGTGAACTCCATTAAGCATTCTTCTTACAATCAATGTATATCTCATTAACATACCAATACCTACCTAAATACACCTAAATGAAATAGAAGGTTTTTGGAGCATAGGACAAATATATGATTTTAATATATTTGGGGGACTCAAAATAGCACTACATTTTTCTCAGATTTAGACCCCGTTTTAAGGAGAAATTTTAGTCTCTTCATTATTCATTGGTTGAAATATGATGAAATAGATCATTTCTGCCTGAATCCCAATGGATTGAGAAGAAAAAAATCAAATGAATTCCACCCTAATCAATGAGATCATTAATTACTTAACAAAATGAAAAGAATTGGCAGTGATTCATTAGCAGACAATAGAGTCACCTTCTCCAAAATTATTTTTTTTGAGAACTGTTCTGATTATTCAATGTGTTCAGATTGATAATGGGAGGGGCTGTCTGATGCTGAGAAATTCTATTTCTGGCAAAGGGCAGGTGAGAAGGAAGGGGAGTGCTTGTTGAAAAGGAGAAACGGTATTCACTAGACCTTTGAAACCTCTGGGAAATGGCCACCAAGCAGGCTTGCCATTGTGTAATAAACATAATTAAAATTGGTCACCAAGATTCCCATGCCTTTCCATTAATACCTTGTAGGATCTCCTTCCCTTGAGCTCCATAAAGGTACATAGATAAGTTATCACCTTGACTAAAGCTTTGTGAGACTCTCAAGAGAGGACCCAGTCAAGTTGTACTAAAATTCCTGACCCAAGAAAACAATGAATGTGCATTGTGTTAAGCAGTTAAGTTCATGATAATGCACAATGCAACATAAAACCTTCACACACTGGCTTAGTGTATTTTTAGGGCTACCTTATATATAAAAGGTAAATAAATTTTGCAGATGAGATTATGTGCCCAATCAGTTGACTCTGAGTTAATTAAAGGAGAGATTATCCTGGGTAGGCCTAGCCTAGCCACATAAGCTCTTAAAACTGACATGAAGCAGCAGCAGAAGACTCTCTGCTGTCTTTGAATACTCAAACATCCACATTTTGAACTGCCTTTAAAAGGGATCCACATGGCAAAGGCCCAAGAATAGTGGTAGGAGCTGAGAATGTTCACTTGGCAACAGCCAGAAAAGAAAAAAGCCACTGTAGTCATACAACTGTAAGGAAATTAATTCTGTCAACATCCAGTGAACTCAGAAGAGGACTCTGAGACTCAGATAATATTGCAGCACTGGATGACACCTACATTGGAGATTTGTAAGACCCTGAGCAGATTGGAAGACAAAGCTAGTGCTGGGATTCTAATCTACAGACCACTGTGAGGTAACAAACGCATATGGTTTTAAAACACTTAGCTTGTGGTAATATATTATACAATAAATAGCTAATACTCATCAATGTAAGACTTTATGACAGCTGTGAAGATAGGTATGTGGCAGCTGTAACCACACAATATACCAAATATTAATAAAATAGAGATGCTTGACAAACTTACCTATGGCTCAACTGGAAAAAAATAAATAAAATTGTCAAGCAAGGGCTCAAAAATGGCTACAGTGGGCCTCTGCTTAAAACAAACAAAACAGGAGGGGCTTCAAAATGACTGAGTAGAAGCATTTCATGCTTGCCTCTCCCACTTAAAAGAAACAAAATCGTGTATAGACAACCATATTTTGAATGCATTATACAACAAAAACACCTCAATATATCAGAAAAGTGATAGAAAACATCACAAGATATAAATGATGAATTGATGGGTGCTGACGAGTTGATGGGTGCAGCACACCAACATGGCATAAGTATACATATGTAACAAACCTGCACGTTATGCACATGTACCCTAGAACTTAAAGTATAATAAAAAAAAAAAAAAAAAAAAAAAAAAAAAAAAAGAAAACATCAAAAGCACGAAAGGAAAAGGAAGAGAGGCACCTTGCTTGGCTGGGATTTGCTGAGACCTGGGTGTGACTTCCCAATGTGGGGAAAAGGTACGTAAGAGACTTCCAGTGGCCATATTCTCTCCATAAAATTTTGTAATCCTGGGCATGGGGGAACTTCTCAACCCTCCCATGCTCTTACATTAACATAGGGAGCTGCCAGCAGACTGTGGGACAGAACTGGTCCAGGAGGAGAGCTTGCACTTTGTCTCACACACTTTCTGAGACCTCAACAGCTACAGCAAGATATCATTTTCAGTCTGAACCTTTGGTAGACAGCATGCCTCCCTGGGTCCCAGGAATGAGGTGTTAGGGAAACTTGGGTTGTCACAGCTGGTACTGGGGTACAAACTGAGAGCACCCCCATAGCCAGGACTGAGGCATAAACAAAAGATGGGCTGTAGTTGCTGATGTTGGGAAGCAAATACTGACAGAACCAAGATTGGTTCATAAATCAGGTCCAAGTTGCCCCTGGGACTCAGTCATGAAATGGGTAGGCATTCCTGTAGCTGGAACTGAGGCCCAAGTTAGGCATGGTCTACCCCCAGCAGAGCTAGGGGACAAGCCTTTCCAAGGCTGGGGCATGAGATAAATGTGTGTACCCCACCTGCCAAATCAGTCTGTGGCCACTGAGTCCAGCCCTACCTTCTCCATTGGCAGGGCCTGGGCACAGATACTATCAGTCCACCCCTGACAACTCCACAGGGCATGAGGATCATCCTGCCCCTACCCACCACAGATGGCTCCTCCTCTCCCCACTGAGGGGCCTGAGGTCAAGCCCACTCAGCTCTGCTACACACCCTCAAAACAAAACACATAGGCTTGGAGTCCTGGAAAGTGCTCAATTCAGTCCATTTCCTTGGGCACATGAGCATTTGGGGGCCTAAAGTTGGACCTTAATTTCCCAATATTGTCACCATCTCAGCTGGCACCTACCTGCAAGTGCCACCTTCAGGCCTGGAGACTGGACAGCCAAGCACATCATAACCACTGCTGAAATCAGTGCACATGGCTTAGGACCCAGAGAATAATCCCACCACTGCTACTGTCATAGCCCACAGTATATCAGTTGTCCAGAAGTCTGGCAATCTACTCATCTACCTGGTCCACTGCTTCCATTACTCACAATCGAGCAGCCCACTTGAAGGCCCAAGAATCAGACCACCAATAACTACTAAAACTGAAGCCAGTGTACACTGCCCGGGAGCAATAAGATTGGCATTATTAGTCTATTGTGACAACTACTGGGGCCTGAAGCCTGGTACATTTAGTATCCCACATCCAAGCACAACTTCACCACAGCCTCTACTAATAAGCACACATTAACCCACAGAGAAAATCACAGACACTACTAATATTTCTGCAGTCAAATAAATCATACAGAGACTACACTTCTGTATGCATACAAAATCAAAGCCAGTGCCATACTCAGCCAAAACCATGGATACATATTCAGGAAAAAGTTCTAACCTATAAAAGTAAATTCAATAATAGGAAGAAGTGACTGTTACAGCTGATGCACAGATATTGCTGTAAGGACACAGGAAATATGAAAAAGCAAGAAAATATTACACCTCCAGGGAAGTGAAATGTTTCTGCATCAATAGAACATAATCAAAAATAAATTTCCAAACTCCAAGAAAAAAAATTCAAATATTTGTTTTAAAGAAGCCAGTGAGATAGAAGAGATTTCTGAAAAACCAAACAATGGAATCAGAAAAAAATTCATGGTGTTCTGAAGATGGCCGAATAGGAACAGCTCCAGTCTCCAACTCCCAGCGCAAGCGACACAGAAGACCAGTGATTTCTGCATTTTCAACTGAGGTCCTGGGGTCATCTCACTAGGGAGTGCCGGACAATCGGTGCTGGTCAGTTGCTGCAGCCCGACCAGTGAGAGCTGAAGCAGAGCGAGGCATCGCCTCACCTGGGAAGTGCAAGGGGAAGGGAATCCCTTTTCCTAGCCAGGGGAACTGAGACACACAACACCTGGAAAATCGGGTAACTCCCAACCCAATACTGAGCTTTAAGCAAACGGGCACACCAGGAGAATATATCCCACACCTGGCGGGGAGGGTCCCACGTCCACGGAGCCTCCCTCATTGCTAACACAGCAGTCTGACATCCAACCAAAATGGCAGCAGCGAGGCTGGGGGAGGGGCGCCCACCATTCCTGAGGCATAAGTAGCTAAACAAAGCCGCTGGGAAGC
>NW_016875709.1:0-351 GCF_001698545.2 Rhinopithecus bieti
TCACAAAGCAGTTTTCAGAAAAGCTATTTCTAGTTTTATCTGAGGATATTCCTTTTTCACCATAGGCTTCAAAACGATCCAAAACATAAATTCTCAGATTCCACAAAAACAGTACAAGCAAAGGGCTCCATGAAAGAGTGGTGCAACTCTGTGAAATGAATTCACACACCCAGAAGCAGTTTCTCAGAAAGCTTCTTTCTGGTTTTCTCTGAGGATATTTCCTTTTCACCATAGGCCTTAAAGCAATCAAAATACCTCTTATGAGATTCCACATATACAGTGCTAGCAAACTGCTCCATGAAAGTGTAGTGTAACTCTGTGAGATGAATTCACACATCACAAAGCAGTTTC
>NW_016875710.1:0-992 GCF_001698545.2 Rhinopithecus bieti
CTCCTCACAAAGAAAACTCCAGTTTCAGCTAGCTTTACTGGTACATTCTATGCAACATTGAATAAATTAATACCAAGCTTACACAAACTCTTTTTAAAAATATAAGACAAGTATTGACCAGATTCCAAATCCAGACATATATATTGGGAGGACAAAAAAAAAAAAAAAAAAGATCACGACAAAACAAAGATGAATTTAGATGCAAAACACCTTAATTAAATAATGGCAAGTCAAACCTAACAATTATAGAAAGTATGATAATTTATTATGGCCATGTTGGGTTTACCCAAAGATTCTACATTTGCTGTAACCTTCAACAAACTATGTAATTCACCATATTACAATGAAACTTTAAAGGATTTAGAAAAAAATTGAAAATTTTGGCCAACAATAATAATAATCAATCAATAGTAATTCCTAATCAAGCTAGAAAAGAAATTCCTGAACTTCATGAATGGTATCTGTAAAAATAATACAGCTGACATCATGCTTAATGGTGAAAGAATGATTCTTCTCCCTTCTGTGCGACATTGTAGTAGAGGACTTAGCCAGTAAAATGGGTAAGACAAAGAATTTTATGCAGTAAAACTGTGTTTATTTGCAGAAGACATACCGTGTAAAAAACAAAAAATAAGGAAACAAAATTGTGGAATATACACACCTATAAACTATTGAAAACAAGTGAATTTATCATGGTTACAGCTGTAGGCCAATATGCAAAATTCAACTATTTCATCAACGAAAATGCAAGATTTGAGTATTTTAAAATGCTGTTTAAAGTAAGGTCAAAATATCCATAGAGTATCTATGAATAAATCTAATAAAATAAATGCCTCCTCTATAAATCTATATAATATTGCTGGGAGAAATTAAAGACTCAAATTTCCACACAGACATATATGTGTGTGTATATATATACACACACATATATATACACACAGCATGTACACATCGATATATATGTATACAGTATGTACACATATGCAAACATG
>NW_016875711.1:0-1898 GCF_001698545.2 Rhinopithecus bieti
AACTCAGGGTGGATGTAGGTTTTGTGGATCATGTAACTAATACAATTTGAAAAGCCTTCTTTAAGAAAATAATTAAAATTATAAGCACCAGATTTGGTACAAAATGAGTATTTATTTAGAATAAAGGAAGAGCACACTGCCAATTACAAATTTTAAAAACAGACAAATACAACAAAACCAGGAAAAGAATAGATATGTTTATTTCTTAACTATCTGACATCCCTTTGTAATACATTTTTGACCTCCAATTTTTTGGCCACATAAAACTTAATTGCCTTTTGAAATGATTTTTAAATTTGTAATACCATTTTTTGATAGTAAGCACGGTTGACTAAAACTAGTTTCGTATTATTGAGGGTTTGCAAATGTTTATTTGAGCATCATAACTTGTTAATAATGATGTTATGTTCATAAAGTTCTTTGATTACTGTAAGATTTGGAGACATCTATTGCACAGGGACAAATTTCAAATACTCTTTGTCTTGATGACTCTGAGAGACAGGAAAAAAGGAAAATCACATGTCACTCAACGCTTCTGACATCAGATGTGTAGGATGTGGAGGGGGGCGTTTCCCCCACACACGAACCAAGCAATTCTCCAGCAGACACCAACTGGAGGTCCTATAATTCAATTCAATTCAGTTCTGATGCTATCTATCTGGAGATCGCATCAGATCCCACAGGTTAAAGACTCAGTCCAAAGACTGCCCCCCACTTCAGATGTCAATCATAAGCCCTAGGTTGTGATTTGTGCTTCTGACCAACTGACTATCAATCAGGGGTTCTCACAGCCCCCTCCTTGGGTTCGATTAATTTGCCAGAACAGCTCGCAGAACTCAGGGAAATGTTTATGTTCACCTATTTATTGCAAAGGATATTACAGAGGATAGAGATGAACAGCCAGATGGGAGACGGACATGAGGCCAGGCATGTGGGAAGGAGCGGGGAGCTTCTGCGCTGTCTCTGGGCTTACCACCCTCCAGGAACCCCAACGTGTCCCACTATCCAGAAGGCCCCTGAACCCTGTCCCTTAAGGTTTTCATGGAGGCTTCATGAAATAGGCATGATTGGTCACATCATTGGCCACTGATGATCAACTCAACCTTCAACCCCTCTCCCCTGTCTGGAGGTCGAGGGTTGGGCTGAAAGTTCCAACCTTCTGAACACATGGTTGTTTCCCCGGCAACCAGCCCCATTCTGAGGCTGTGTAGGAGCCAGCAACCACCAGTCATCATATTAACCTACAAAAAGACAGTGCGGCTGGGCGCGGTGGCTCACGCCTGTAATCCCAGCATTTTGTGAGGCTGAGACAGGTGGATCATCTGAGGTCAGGAGTTCAAGACCAGCCTGGCCAACATGGTGAAACTCTGTCTCTACTAAAAATACAAAAAAATTAGCCAGATGTGGTGGCAGGCACCTGTAATCCCAGCTACTCGGGAGGCTGAGGTGGGAGAATTGCTTGAACCCAGGAGGTAGAGGTTGCAATGAGCCGAGATGGCATGGCTGCACTCCAGCCTGGGCAACAAGAGTGAAACTTGGTCTCAAAAAAAAAAAAACAAAATCACTTTGGAGATTACAAAGGCTTTTAGGAGCCATGTGCAGGGAGATGGGGAAATGTAATATATATTTCTTACTATAAATCACAATTTTACAATGACCCTCATTTACCAATGTGTCATAGATGTTCTCATTGCAGTAGTGTTGTATCCTTCATGTTATCTTTTTTTTTTTTTTTTTTTTTTTTGGGGAGAGTTTTTCCCCACCCCCCAGGTTGGGGTGCAGTGGCACGATCTCGGCTCACTGTAACCTCCACCTCCTGGGTTCAGGTGATCTCCTGCCTCAGCCTCCTGAGTACCTGGGATTACAGGTAAGCACCAACACACCGGCTAATTTTTGTA
>NW_016875712.1:0-991 GCF_001698545.2 Rhinopithecus bieti
TGACCAACATGGAGAAACCCCGTCTCTACTAAAAATACAAAAAATTGGCCAGGCGACGTGGTGCATGCCTGTAATCCCAGCTACTCTGGAGGCTGAGGCAGGAGAATCGCTTGAACCCAGGAGGTGGAGATTGCGGTGAGCCGAGATCGTGCCATTGCACTCCAGCCTGGGCAACAAGAGCGAAACTCCATCTCAAAAAAAAAAAAAAAAAAAAAGAAAAAAAAAGAGATGAAATTAATTTTAATAATATAGTTTATCCCAACATATAGCACTTTATTCAATATGTAGTCAACATAAAAATTATTAAGGCCAGGCGAGGTGGCTCATGCCTATAATCCCAGCACTTTGGGAGGCCATGATGGGAGGATGGCTTGAGCCCAGGAGTTCGAGTCTGCGTCCACAGTGAGCTATAATTGTGCCACTGTACTCCAGCTGGGGTGACAGTACAAGACCCTGTCTCTTAAAAAAGAAACAAAGCTCAGTGAAATATTCTGCTTGTTTTTCATATTATGTCTTCAAAATCTGGTGTGTAACAGTTGGGGAAATAGATTGACATACCCAAGTTATTCCAAACATATTTAAAAGTTTTCTGGTCGGGCGCAGTGGCTCATGCCTGCGCCCGACCTTTGGGAAGCTGAGGTGGGCAGATCACTTGAGGTCAGGAGTTGGAGACCAGCCTGGCTAACATGGTGAAACCCTGTCTCTACTAAAATACAAAATTAGCCGGGCATGGTGGCAGGCACCTGTAATCCCAGCTACCCGGGAGGCTGAGGCAGGAGAATTGCTTGAACCCAGGAGGTAGAGGTTGCAGTGAGCTGAGATCACACCACTGCAGTCCAGCCTGGGTGACAGAGCAAGACTTGGTCTAAAAAAATAATAATAAAATAAATAAAATTTTGAAAAAAGATCCAGCCGGGTGCAGTGGCTCACACCTGTAATCCCTGCACTTTGGGAGGCCAAGGCGGGCGGATTACGAGGTCAGGAGATCAAG
>NW_016875713.1:0-1291 GCF_001698545.2 Rhinopithecus bieti
AAAATCACCTGAGGAGCTTTAGTCACTGCCTCACTTTCAACATAAGACATTTTGATTTCATTAGCATTGGGTGTGACCTTGGGCATCAGGGTTGGTGGTAAAAGCTTCCCAGGTGATTTCAATGTACAGCAAAGTTTGGGAATGATTGAGTTGGGATTAAAATCAGAATCTTCTAGGATGCTTTCCTCCACATAAGGATGCCTCACTAGGTGGATTGCCTGAGCTCAGGAGTTCAAGACCAGTCTGGGCAATACGGTGAAACCCCATCGCTAGTTAGCCTGGCGAGGCAGTGTGCACCTGTAGTCCCAGCTACTCAGGACGCTGAGGCAGGAGAATTGCTAGAACCCGGGAGGCGGAAGTTGCAGTGAGCCAAGATCGCGCCACTGCACTCCAGCCTGGACGACAGAGTGAGACTCCGTCTCTAAAAATAATAATAATGATAATAATAATAAAGATGCCTCACATCCATCCCTCTTTTCCTAAAAGGCTTCTCAGTGCCTAGAGATAGAGGGGAGGTGGAGGTGGAAACATACATGGATTTGCAGACATATATTTGGAAAAAACCTGGCATAACTGATCCCAGTGAGTTCCACCTGTCCCACTGACAACAATGCACTACTAACCCGTGATAAACATTTTTCTGAATCTTTTCTTGAAGGCATTTTGCCCTATTAATTTTTTCAATAAACCTTCATTTCACCAATAGTCAATATACCAAATGATCACTTCTCAAATTTGCTGATGGCAAATTAAAACTTACTTTACTTCCAAAAGTGGACTTCTAAAAATTAGAATAATGAAGATAAAAGCATGAAATTTATTTGAGCAAGATTAATCCTTAAAACTACTTTTGAATTATATACTATCAAAATATTTTGAATTCAAAAGAAGCCAGGGACTCTAGCCAAAGTAGAGTGATTTTTTTTTCCGCAAGAATTTATAGACCTGGCTGAAGACAGACATTTAGTGATTACTCAATAGGCCCCAAAGCTCTGCACTTGAGACAGAGTTTGAGTCCACTTTTTGCTGAAACACAATTTTATCTCAGCTATCGTTAAAAGTGAGAGAGGAAAGTGACATTATGAGTGTAAACTTGTCATTTTTTAATTAAAGTTACTGATAGTTGAATTAGCTAAAACCAAGTGCATTAGGAACAAAATTGTTTATAAGCTAGTTATGTTCATAGAATGAAAAGTAAAATTAAAGACATTAATATTCTGAATTACCACTTTCCAAACTGCGTTATAAAAGTCACCACTCACAATCCAAGGAGATGATGATGATACAGTCC
>NW_016875714.1:0-662 GCF_001698545.2 Rhinopithecus bieti
CGGAGAGGTTCATGCTAGGATCCTGGCAGAGACACACAGATATATGATATACACATCAAAGCAATCTAATGACTGATGAATAGTTTTATACCAGCAATGAAACTGCTTTTAAAAGTGATCACTTTTAATTTGTATAGGATGATTCATGCTCAGCAAGAATTAAGTCTCCTCCCACGTTTTCTGCTGCCAGGACTCAAATACTTTCAAGCCATTTCCACAAGAGCAAACATGTCAGATGAAAAAATGTTGTGCCTCTCCAACGAGGCCTTCCTCCACATAGTAAAACACCACAGTCTGGGCGCTTTAAGTGCTCAGTGCCAAACTTAGATGCCAGCAGCTAGAGACATTCTAGGTTGTAAATCACACCTGGTCTTCAACTCTGAAAAACAGCTACAGAGCTAGCAGCACAGACAGAACCATGCTGGCTTGGAAAGGTAAATATACAATGTCATCCTAGCCAAATTTGCTTCCAAATTTGTTTTAATTTGGAAGCAAACCGACTGAGATCTCCAGAGGAGGTCACCATTCTGGCTGTGCAGGTCACGCCCTTCACAGAGTGCCTCACCCTGGGTGCGTAGACGCTGAAATCCAATCCATGCAGCACGAGGACCGCATTCACCTGGAGGGGCACCATTTTCTAACTCGCCCAGGCTCTCCAAGGG
>NW_016875715.1:0-995 GCF_001698545.2 Rhinopithecus bieti
CCCATCACTTTGGGAGGCCAAGGCAGGTGGATCACCTGAGGTCAGGAGTTCCAGACCATCCTGGCAAACATGGTGAAACCCCGTCTCTACTAAAAAATACAAAAATCTAGCCGGGCGAGGTGGCGGGCGCCTGTAGTCCCAGCTACTCGGGAGGCTGAGGCAGGAGAATGGCGTAACCCGGGAGGCAGAGCTTGCAGTGAGCTGAGATCCGGCCACTGCACTCCAGCCTGGGCGATAGAGCGAGACTCCGTCACCAAAAAAAAAAAAAGATGAACAAACCTTTAGATAGACTAAGGAGTGAAGAGAAAAAAAAAAGGCTGGGCACAGTGGTTCACACCTGCAATTGCAGCACTTTGGGAGGCTGAGGTAAAAGGATCACTTGAGCCCAGGAATTCAAGGCCAGTCTGAGCAACATAGCAAAGTCCTTATCTATACAAAAAATGTTTTAAAAAATAGCTGGGACTGGGCATGGTGGCTCACACCTGTAATCTCAGCATTTTGGGAGGCCAAGGTGGGCAGATTGCTTGAGCTCAGGAGTCCGAGACCAGCCTAGGCAACACAGTAAAATCCTCTCTTACAAAAAATACAAAAATTAGTTGGGTGTGGCAGTGCATGCCTGTAGTCCCAGCTATTCAGGAGGCTGAGGTAGGAGGATAGCTTGAGCCCAGGAGAGAGAGGCGGCAGTGAGCCGAGATCATGCCACTGCACTCCACCTGGGCAATACAGCCAGAGCTTATCTCAAAAGAAAAAAAGGGGGCCTCAGAATAACACCACCCATCTACAACCACCTGATCTTTGACAAATCTGACAAAAACAAGAAATGGGGAAACGATTCCCTATTTAATAAACGGTGCTGGGAAAATTTGCTAGCCATATGTAGAAAGCTGAAACTGGATCCCTTCCCTACACCTTATACAAAAATTAATTCAGGATGCATTAAAGACTTAAATGTTAGGCCGGGCGCGGTGGCTCAAGCCTGTAATCCCAGCACTTTG
>NW_016875716.1:0-1055 GCF_001698545.2 Rhinopithecus bieti
GAAAATCTAGAAGAAATTGATAAATTCATGGACACATATATCCTCCGAAGTCTAAACCAGGAAGAAGTTGAATCCCTGAATAGACAAATGACAGGCTCTGAATTTGAGGCAGTAATTAATAGCCTACCAACTGAAAAAAGTCCAAGACCAGATAAATTCACACCCAAATTCTACCAGAGGTACAAAGAGGAACTGGTATCATTCCTTCTAAAACCATTCCAATAAATAGAGAAAGAGAATCCTCCCTAACTCATTTATGAGGCCAGCATTATCCTGATACCAAAACCTGGCAGAGACACACACACACAAAAAGAGAATTTTAGACAAATATCCCTGATGAATATCAATGCAAAATCCTCAATAAAATACTGGCATATCAAATCCAGCAGCACATCAAAAGCTTATCCACCTGGATCAAGTTGGCTTCATCCCTGGAATGCAAGGTTGGTTCAACATACACAAATCAATAAATGTAATCCATCACATAAACAGAACCAAAGACAAAACCACACGATTTTCTCAATAGATGCAGAAAAGGCCTTTGAGAAAATTCAACACCTCTTCATGCTAAAATTCTCAATAAACTAGGTATTGATGGGAAGTATCTCAAGACTTATTTATGACAAACCCACAGCCAATATCATACTAGATGGACAAACACTGGAAGGATTCCCTTTGAAAACTGGCACAAGACAGGGATGCTCTCTCTCACCACTCCTATTCAACCTAGTGTTGGAAGTTCTGGCCAGGGCAATCAGGCAGGAGAAAGAAATAAAGGGTATTCAATTAGAAAAGGAGGAAGTCAAATTGTTCCTGTTTGCAGATGACATGATTGTATATTTAGAAAACTCCATTGTCTCAGCCCAAACTCCAGTAAAGCTAATAAGCAATTTCAGCAAAGTCTCAGGATACAAAATAAATGTGTAAAACTCACAAGCATTCCTAGACACCAATAGCAGACAAACAGCCAAATCGTGAGTGAACTCCCATTCACAATTGCTTCAAAGGGAATAAAATAACTAGAAATCCAACTTACAAGGGATGTGAAGGACCTC
>NW_016875717.1:0-1291 GCF_001698545.2 Rhinopithecus bieti
TGTGCACATGTACCCTAGAACTTAAAGTATAAAAAAAATTTGTTGTATTGAGATGAAATTCATGTAACATAAAATTAACCACTTTAAACGGAACACTTCAATGACATTTAGTACATTCATAATTTTCTGCAACCAGCACTGCTATCTAAATTCCACACATTTTCATCACCCCCCAAGGAAACCGCATGCCTATTAAGCCATCACTCCCCATCTCCCCACTCTTTGCTTACTCTCTACCTCCTGGCAAACACTAATCCACTTTGTTTTTGTGGATTTACCCATTCTGGACATTTCATATTACTGGAATCCTATAATATGTGACCTTTTGGGTCTGATTTCTTTCATTTAGCATCATTGTGTTTTCAAGGTTGCTCCATATTGTAGCATGTATCAAACTTCATTGCTTTTTTTTTTTTTTTTTGAGACAGGTCACCCAGGCTACAGTGCAGCATCTCAGTGGCAGCTCACTGCAGCCTTAAGGGCCTGAGACTCAAGTGATCCACCTGCCTCAGCCTCTTGAGTAGCTGGGACTACAGGCATGTGCTGCCATGCTTGGCCATTTTTTTTTTTTTTTTTTGTAGTGGCGGGGTCTCACTATGTTGCCCAGGCCGGTCTTGAACTCCTGAGCCCAAGCGATCCTTCCACTTCAGCCTCCCAAAGTGCTGGGATTGCAGGCGTGAGCCACTGTGCCTAGCCAAGAACGTCATTGCTTTTTATGGATGAAAAATATTCCATTGTGTGTGTGCATGCCATACCGTGTTCCATTCATCCATTGCTGGACATTTGGGCTGGTTCTGCCTTTTGGCTGTTGTGAATAGTGCTACTAGTAAGATGGGTGACCGAGGATTTGTTTGAACACTGTTTTCAGTTCTTTTGCGTCTATATCCTGATGTCCCTGTAATCAGGAGCCCCTGATTAGGTTGAACCTGGTGGGCAGCCAGGCCAGTGGCTTATCTGGCCCACAGCTTGCTGGAGCTACATGTGTGAAGCTCAGCTGTGAATGGGAGGAGCTGGAAGGACACTTGGGCAGTTGGCAGGGGCAGAGGGAGCGGCCTGGTCAGGGCAGTGTGGTTGTTTGGGTAGAGCTTCAGGCTAGCTTTCATTTTAAGTGCCTTTACTCTGCAAGACTACAGAGGAAATAGCCAGAATAATCTTACTAAAAATATGTTTCTGCTGGGTGCAGTGACAGGTGCCTGTAGTCCCAGCTACTAGGGAGGCTGTGAGGCTGGAGGATTGCTTAAAGCAAGGAGTTTGAGGCTAGCCTGGACAATTTAGTAAGACCCCATCTCAA
>NW_016875718.1:0-1898 GCF_001698545.2 Rhinopithecus bieti
AAAATTGCCAAGTGACTCCACTTGTTTCCTCTCTTCCCCATGGCCGGGTGAGTAAGTAAGCCTTGCTGGAGCTCTGCACTGGACTCAGTTCTTGAGAAAGTTAAATTGAGTTTCCTTTTAGACCCTTGTTCCTTGTGGATAGCTCCCTGGGTGGTAAGAGGAGTCAGGGTGATGGGTCCTCATCAGGTATTGATGATGGTGCCCTTTGGCAGGCACAGATCTGAGGCCATAGATGTATAGATGTTGTTTAGATGACTCCTCTCACTCTGGTCTATAAGTCCCTTAAAGGCAGCAGCTAGTTTTTCATTTTAGCTGTCATTCTCCATTGCCCAGAACAACATCTGGCCTCAACAAATATATGTTGGATTGATCTGTCATGATCAAGATTTTCTGGTGGCATGAAGGTTTCTTTGAGGTTGACTATCTATGTCAGTGGTGTGTCTAGGTAGACCTCTCAAGTAGCCATACATTTTAAGTTGGTTCAGTATACAGTGCTCAGTGTGAACACACAGCCACCTCGTGGAGGAAGCAGCGTTTCCTTTAGGAGGTGGAAATAGAAGGCAGGCCACAGCTGCAGGTCAGCAGAGCTGGGCTGAGATCTTCCTGGGAGGACTTGTTATAGCCCGCTGCTCACCCAGGGTCACCATGACTTTCCGCTACCTACATATTAAATACTTTCTGTGACTCTTAGATGGGCACACACCCTTACCCTCCATGCATTTTGCCCTTCTGCTGTCAGTGGGTAATCTGGGTAGGATAGTGGAAATGGCACCTTTTAAACATAATCATAACTCAACTTGAAGTTTATTTAAGAAAGGGCCAAACCATCCATGATCCAAACCATGTGGAAATACATATAGGAGCTTCCGCCTGTGACATAGACTTTTTTGGGAAGTAAATAAGCATTTTATTTATTCATTGTGAAAAATACTGAATTTCTCATTTGTGCCAAACATTATGCTAGTTGTTGGCAGTAAGAAGGCCAGAGGGGGCCCTTGCCAGCAAGGAATTTCTGTATAATTAGCAAGTAAACAGACAAGTGGAACAATTGCAAATTGTGATAAGAAGCAATAAAGGACACAAATGGTAAGGGCCAGCCCTGAGGAGCTGACATTTACAAAGGGTCCTAAAATTCCCGAAGGAGTTCATTGTGCACATGGTGGAAAGGGCTTCCCTGCTGAGGGCAGAGCAGTGCAAAGACCCTGGGGCTGGTGGAGGGAGCGACTGTGAGGGAGAGTGTGGCATGGATGTGCGGGGAGGTGGTCAGGGGCAGGGAGAAGGTTAGGTTTATTCTAGCTGTCATGGGAAACCATTGGCCAGTTTCAAGCATGAGAGTGGCATGGTCAGGTTTCTATTCAGAGCATCCCTTCTGCTGTTTCATGCAGAATGGTTCACAGGTGGGCAGCAGTGCAGTCACAGAGACCAGGTGAGTGGAGTCCCTGGACTAAAGTGAAGTACAGAAGTGGTGAAAATGTAGAGAACTTTCTAGTGGATTAGAATGGAAGCGGGGAGGGCAACAAAGGTCCTCAGATGCTGACATTTAGAAGGTAACAATTACTAAGGTGGGAGAAATTTGTGGGGGCAGCGAGAGGATAGGTTTTGGGGGAGGATAGGTTTTGAGGAGAAGTCTCAAGTTCTCTTTGAAATCAACGAGATTTGTTTGGTGGCACAAAACACCTTTGAAGCTGATAAGTAACTGTAACCTTCCTTGTCCTTGCCACTCATTAATTGTATCATATGCCAATAAATAATCTTCCCTTAGTACCACTTTGTACCTAGTACAGTCTTCCCTTAGTGCCACTTTGTACCTAGTACAGACCCTTAATACCACTTTGTACCTAGTACAGTCTTCCCTTAGTGCCACTTTGTACCTAGTACAGACCCTTAATACCACTTTG
>NW_016875719.1:0-1290 GCF_001698545.2 Rhinopithecus bieti
TTTGAGACAGAGTCTCGCTTTGTCGCCCAGGCTGGAGTGCAGTGGGGCAATCTTGGCTCACTACAAGCTCCACCTCCCAGGTTTATGCCATTCTCCTGCCTCAGCCTCCTAGTAGCTGGGACTACAGGCGCGCACCACCACGCCCGGCTAATTGTATGTATTTTTAGTAGAGATGGGGTTTCACCATGTTAGCCAGGATGGTCTCTATCTCCTGACCTCGTGATCCACCCGCCTTGGCCTCGCAAAGTGCTGGGATTACAGGAATGAGCCACCGTGCCCGGCCTGCTATTCTTATAGTAGATAAAACAGACTTTAAGCCAACAACAGTCAAAAAGGAGAAAGAAGGGTATTAAATAATGGAAAGGGTTCAATTCAACAAGAAGACTTAGCTATCCTAAATATGTATGCACCCAACAGTGAAGCAACCAGATTCATAAATCTTTCTAGACCTATGAAAAGACTTAAACAGCTACACAATAACAGTGGGGGACTCTAACACCCCAGTGAAAGAATTAGAAAGATTATCAAGGCAGAAATTCAGCAAGAAAACTCTGGAGTCAAACACAACAGGAATAATTGTATCTAACAGACATCTACAGAATATCCCATCAAATAACTGGAGAATATACATTCTTCTCATATGCACACAGAACATAATCTAAGACTGAACAAATCGTCAGAATTCAAATACCAATTATTTGGAACAAATCTCTATAAATTGAAAAAATAGTGAAATCATACCAACCTCACTCTCAGAACACAGTGGAATAGAAACAGAAAAAATACCAAGAAGTTATCCCCAAACCACACAATTACATAGAAATTAAATAACATACTCCTGAATGACTTTTGGGTAAACAACAATATTAAAGTTGATATTTAAAAATATTTGAAGTTAGTGAAAATAGAGACACAAAATATCAAAATCTTTGGGATGCAGTGAAAGCAGTGTTAAGTGGAAAGTTTGTAGTACTAAACACCTACATCAAGTAGTTAAATAGATCTCAAATTAACAACGTAACATCACATTTAAAGGAATTAGAAAATCAAGAACTAACCCCAAAGCTAGCAGAAGAATAAAAATAATTAAAATTAGAGCAGAACTGAATAAAATTTAGATTAAAATAAATCTATAGAAAAGATCAGAGAAACAAACAGGAAAAAAATTTCTTTAAAAGGATTAAAAGGCTGATAGATCACTAGCTAGATTAACAAAGAAAAAATAAGAGAAGATTCAAATAATCACAATAAGAAATGACAAAGATGAATTACAACCTATTCCACAAAAAA
>NW_016875720.1:0-2356 GCF_001698545.2 Rhinopithecus bieti
TTTGTGATGTGTGAATTCACCTCACAAAATACACCTTTCTCTTCATGAAGGACTTTCCTAACATTGTATTCCTGTATTCTGAAAAGTGATATTTTGGAATGCTCTGAGGCATATGGTGAAAAGGAAATATCCTCTGATGAAAACTAGAAAGAAGGTTTCTGAGAAACTGTTCTCTGATGCGTGAAATCATCTCACAAGGTTACACTTTCTTTTCCTGGAGCACTCTGTTATCACTCTTTCTGGGAAATCTGAGAAGGGATAATTTTAATGCATTGAAGCCTACGCAGAGAAAGGAAATATTCTCGAATAAAACGAGAAAGAAGCTTTCCGGGAAACTTCTTTGTCATGTGTGAATTCACCTCAAAGAATTACAGCTTTCTCTTCATGAAGAAGCTCGCTAACACTGTGTTCCTGTAATCTGCAAAGTGATATTTGTGAGTGCACTGAGGCATACGCTGAAAAGCAAATAACCTCAGATGAAGAATACAAAGAAGGTTTTGAGAAACTGTTCTCTGATGTGTGAATTCTTCTCACAGAGTTACACTTTCTTTTCAAGGAACACCCTGTTACCGCTATTTTGGGGAATCTGAGAATTGATGTTTTCTATCACATTGAAGCCTACACGGACAAAGGAAATATCCTCAAATAAAACAAGAAAGAAGCATTCTGAGAAACTTCTTTGTGATGTGTGAATTCACCTCACAGAATTGCAATTTTCTCTTCATGAAGGAGTTTGCTAACACTGTCTTCTTATAATCTGGAAAGTGATATTTGGGAGAGCACTAAGGCATATGGTGAAATAGGAAATATCCTCAGATGAAAACTAGAAAGAAAGGTTCTGAGATACTGTTCTCTGATGTGTCAACCTGTCTCACAGAGTTACAAATTCTTTTCATAGAGAAGTCTGTTACCACTGTTTTGGAGATTCTGAGAAGGGATATTTTTTATCGCATTGAAGCCTAATCGGACAAAGGAATTATCCTCAAATGAAAGATAGAAAGAAGCTTTCTGAGATACTTCTGTGTGATGTGTGAATTCATATCAATGAGATACACATTTATCTTCATGAAACAGTTTGCTATCACTGTTTTCATGGAATCTGCAAAGGGATATTTGGGAGCTCATTGAGGCATAGGTGAGAAAGGAAATATCCTCAGATGAAAACCAGAAAGAAGCTTTCAGAGAAACTGATTTCTGATGTGTGAATTCATCTCTCAGAGTTACACTTTCGTTTCATGAATAAGTCTGTTACCAGTGTGTTTGGGGAATCGGAGAAAGGATATTTTGGTTCTCATTGAAACCTACGGGGACAAAGGAAATATTCTCCAATAAAACTAGAAAGAAGCTTTCTGGGTAACTTCTTTGTGATGTGTGAATTCACCTCAGAGAATTACACCTTTCTCTTAATGAAGGACTTTCTTAACATTGTATTCCTGTAATCTGAAAAGTGATATTTTGGAATGCACTGAGTCATATGGTGAAAAGGAAATATGGTCAGGTGAAAACTAGAAAGAAGGTTTCTGAGAAACTGTTCTCTGCTGTGTGAATTCGTCTCACAGATTTACACATTCTTGTCATGGAGCAGTCTGTTACCACTATTTTGGGGTATCAGAGAAGGGATAATTTTGTTGCATTGAAGCCTATGCGAACAAAGGAAACATCCTCGAATAAAAGGAGAAAGAAGCTTTCTGGGAAACTTCTCTGTGATGTGTGAATTCACCTCAAAGAATTACAGCTTTCTCTTCATGAAGGAGTTTGCTAACACTGTGTTCCTGTAATCTACAAAGTGGTATTTGGGAGTGCACTGAGGCATTTGGTGAAAAGCAAATATCCTCAGATGAAGACTACAAAGATGGTCACTGAGAAACTGCTCTGTGATGTGTGAATTCTTCTCACAGAGTTATACTTCCTTTACAAGGAGAATGCTGTTACCACTATTTTGGAGTATCTGAGAATTGATGTTTTCTATCGCATTGAAGCCTACGTGGACAAAGGAAATATCCTCAAATAAAACGAGAAAGAAGCTTTCTGAGAAACTTCTTTGTGATGTGTGAATTCACCTCACAGAATTCCACCTTTATCTTCATGAAGGACTTTCCTACTACTGTATTTCTGTAGTATGAAAAGTGATATTTGGGAGAGCGCAGAGGAATATGGTGAAAAAGGAAATATCCTCAGATGAAAACTAGAAAGAAGGTTTCTGAGAAACTGTTCTATGATGTGTGTATTCTTCTCACAGAAATACATATACTTTCCATGGGGTAGTCTGCTACCACTGTTTTTGGGGAATCTGAGGAGGGATATTTTTTATCGCATTGAAACCTAGGCTGACAAATAAATATCCTCAAATAAAACG